>NC_084504.1:10713163-10875663 GCF_024500385.1 Phyllopteryx taeniolatus | reverse complement strand
AAAAATGCGTGGGAAGGTCCCAAAAGAACTGGAAGATTGATTACTCACGCACACACACATCTAATGGCACACTCAAACTTGGCATAGCCTATGCGAGCGTGCAACAAAAGAGGTGTCGTACAATTACTCGAATCCAGGGCAGTTATGCTTAAAATAAAATACAATTTAAAAAATCAGCCATTTTGAGTAACGAGCAAAGTAACGTTACTTTGCTCGGGAAAGTAATTAGACAACAGTTACTTCTTCAATCCAACAATAGTTACTTTTGCATCATCAATGTCTCTGACCAAACAGTATTTGCAGCTGGTGAGTCAAACAAATAGCACTCCAAGTGTGCTGTAGCATATGTGACGTCAGCACGTTGTGCCATATTAACGCCCGTGAGTACCTTGACCTTCACAATAAAATAAATTGCTCCCCGAGGTAGAAAAAAATTCCTTGAGCATTTAGTTTTACTCAAGGTACTCGGAATACCTGAGTACTTGTTGAAGCCTTTTTCTAAGCACTCCTTGCTTGTTATTCATGATAAAATAATATAAGAAACAAAAGTCCAGTTAAAACCATGTGAGCAATATACTAGGGATGCACTGATGCCGGCTTCTTTGGGCCGAGTACATCTAAGATGGACTGATCCGAAGTGGAAAAGTGTTCTGTGGTCCGACGAGTTCACATTTCAAATTGGTTTTGGAAATTGTGGACGTCGTGTCCTCCGGGCCAAAGAGGAAAAGAACCATCTGGACTGTTATAGACACAAAGTTCAAAAGCCAGCATCTGTGATGGTATGGGGCTGTGTTAGTGCCAATGGCATGGGTAACTTGCACATCTGTGAAGGCACCATTCATGCTGAAAGGTACATACAGGTTTTGGAGAAACATATGCTGCCATCCAAGCAACGTCTTTTTCATGGACGGCCCTGCTTATTTCAGCAAGACAATGCCAAACCACATTCTGCACGTGTTACAAAAGCGTGGCTTAGTAGTAAAAGAGTGCTAGACTGGCCTGTGTGGCGCATTATGAAGCGTAAAATACGACAACGGAGACCCTGGACTGTTGAACAGCTGAAGCTGTACATCAAGCAAGAATGGGAAAGAATTCCACCTGCAAAGCTTCAACAATGTTGTTAAAAGAAAAGGTGATGTAACACAGTGGTAAACATGACCCTGTCGCAGCTTTTTTGGAACATGTTGCAGCCATAAAATTCTAAGTTAATGATTATTTTCTAAAAACAATAAGGTTTACCAGTTTGAACATTAACTATCTTGTCTTTGTAGTGTATTCAATTAAATATAGGTTGAACATGATTTGCAAATCATTGTATTCTGTTTTTATTTATGTTTAACACAACGTCCCAACTTCATTGGAATTGGGGTTGTATTAAACAACACAAACAATACAGAGAAAGGGCCTTTGATGACAATATACCAATTTATTTACAGATATACCACTAAGACGCGCTGTGAACGACGCTGACTCTCCGCATGGCTCGACTTGAACAGTGGTGGCTTTTAAAATGGCGTTCATCATTCCCTCCATGAATTCCGTCATCTTTTCTCATGATCGTGACAGTGTGAAAGGGGGGAGGGGACGCTACACTGTGGCTGTGCGGTTATGGAAAAATAATAATCATGCTCATTTGGACTGATATTGAAATCATGATTAATAAATAATTATTTGTATTTATTCAACTACCAAAACTCAACTTGAAAAATAACTTAAGAATAACATTAATTAGTATCAAGTAAAATAATAAGATATTAAAATAATACAAATTGAAAAAAAGAAAAATAAATACAATCATGGCTAAAAATGTACTAATGTTTTCAGCTATGACTCTGCTATGACTATTGTCTATTATAGTTGTCTAAAAAAAATCTTTATTATTCCGGCAAAATATATATACTTTTAAAATAAATAAATAATAAATAATTTTGGTAATCCTAATTTACTTAAAACAGGAAAAGTTTAGTCTGATTTCATGTCACAGTCAGGAAAGGTCAATCACAGTCAATGACTTTTCTAAACGATGAAGAGTACGTTCGGAATATCACTCCAAGCATTCTCTTTATACTTCCGAACGTTCGGAAACTCATTCGTTGCTGGAGTGTGCCGTTCGGTTATTCAGAGCGCCACACACCGGGACTGAGGAGACAGAGCGGCCGCAGCGTCAGGCAGGACCTAGAAATTTGTACTAGCCCGAGCAGGCCGGTGTCTATATGTAGGTAGTGGCCCGACACAGCGGTGTAATGGCCCCGGGCCACCGTTCATGTCGGACACTGCTCTGATTGAAAGTCTGGTGTCTAAATTTGTCCGTTTTCCAATGTGTTAGCATTTCTCTCCCTCATAATCGACCGGACAAGTCGAGATTCACCCCCTAATCTAATTCAAATTCAACTCAAAAGCTGTACTGATCTCAAATCCTATTCCACGCCTGTTTGCCATCCGTTGAAAAACATACTTGATGAATATAAACGTTACCGGCAGTGAATTAGTTCATATTTAAATTATTATTTATTTATTTTTTTTATGTACAGCACTTTGTCACAGGTGTGGTTGCTTGTTGCATCCTTACAATGAAAATGTCCTATGATTGATGCAAAGGTTCCTGCTTGCCAGTTATTCATGATAACTGCCACATTACACAATGGAAATACACACAGCAACTACAAAAAATAAATAAATAATAAAATCAGCGGAGGTGACACTTGAGACAGTCTTCACATTCAACAACAAGCTGACACAAGAGCAACAAAGGCAGATTGCGGCGGATAGCTGCAGTCACGACCAGACACGTCCAAACAGCTAACTCACACTCACAAGTAATGCTAACCTTAACCTTGATTTGAATCCTTGACCCGGGATGAAGCCTTACTTAAAAAACCTTAACCCTGTCCGAGACCCTAATTTGAAACACTAACCCAGACTTGAAACGCTACTTTGAAACCCTAACCTTTAAAACCCTAAGGAAAAGTGAAATAGGCTTAACAAGACTAATTTCAAACCCTAATCTCTAATTCTACATTTTAACCCTGTTTTGAGATCTTACTTTTACACCTTAACAATGGCTTGAAACCTTAATTTAAACCGCAGGTCTGTCTTGAACCCCTTACCCGGGTTGAACACTGACTTGATATCCTTATCCTGTCTTGAAACCCTAATTGTAAATTCTAACCCAAACTTTGAAACCCTAAAACTGACTTGAAACCCTAATTTGGAACCCTAACACAGGTTTAAAAAATCCTAACTCGAAACCCTTATCTTGTCATGAAACCCTAATGCTTGCTTAAAGCCATAACTTGAAACCCAGATCCTGGTTTGTAACCCAACTTAAAATCCTAAAAGAGGATTGAAAACCTAACCTTTAACCTTAATCCTGTTTTGAAACCATAATGTGAATCCCTAACCCTTGCTTCCAACCTTAACCTTAAAACTTACGATCTAAGGTTAAGGTTGAAGCAGGCTTGTTTGGAGCCCTAATTTGAAACCTAAATATTGACTTCAGGTGAAACCCTAACACATTTGAAAACACTAACGTGAAACCCTAACCCTTGTATAAAAACCGAATTTGAAACCCAAATTCTGATTTGTAACCTTAACGTGAACACACACATACAGCGGCTGAAATAAGTATTTAACACGTCACCATTTTACTCACTAAATATATTTCCAAACGTGCTATTACATTTTCAAATAAGCTTTCAAGTCATGGTTTCAAACCAGGATTAGAGTTCCAAATTAGGGTTTGTACCCAGAATGAGGGTTTCAAGACAGGATTAGGATTTTAAATTCAGGCTTCACACTTTATTTAGGGGTTCAAGCCATTGTTAATACAGCGGCTGAAATAAGTATTTAACACGGAATTTTCCAAAGGTGCTATTGACATGAAATTATCACCAGATGTTGGGAACAACCCAAGAAATCCATGCATACAAAGAAAGAAGAACACATAAACTCAGAAATTAGGTTATGTGTAATAATGTGAAATGACACAGGGAAAAAGTATTGAACACGCAACCTGGTATTTATTTAATATTTTGTACAAAAGCCTTTGTTTGCAATGACAGCTTCAAAATGCCTCATGTACAGAGAAACTAGTCGCATGCATTGCGCTGGTGTGATTTTGGCCCATTCCTCCACACAAGCAGTCTTCAAATCTGGAAGGTTCTGTGGGCTTCTTTTATGGACCTTGAGTTTCAGTTCTTTCCATAGATTTTCAATTGGCTTCAAGTCAGGTGATTGGCTGGGCCAGTCTATCAGCTTTATTTTTTTTCTTTGAAACCAATTGAGAGTTTCCTTGGCAGTATGTTTTGGATCATTATCCTGCTGAAATATTTACCAGTACCATTTGCTTAACAGCAGCCCCACACCATCATGTTCCCACCTCCGAACTTCACTGTTGGTATGGTGTTTTTAGGGTCATGTGCAGTGCCATCTCTCCTCCAAACGTGGTGTTCATTATGGCATCCAAAGAGTTCAATTTCAATCTCTCATCACACCAGACTATATTCTCCCATTATTCAACTGGTTTGTCCTAATGTTAAATGAGCTTTAACATGCTTTTTTTTTCCAGCAGCGGGGTCTTGCGTAGTGAGCGTGCATACAGGCCATGGCGGCGGAGTGCATTACTCACGGTTTTCCTTGTGACAACAGTAACTGCTAATTCCAGGTCTTTTTGAAACTCTCCACAGGTGGTCCTTGGCTCTTGGACAACTCTTTTGATTATTCTTTGCACTCCTCTGTCAGAAATATTGCGAGGAGCACCTAATCGAGGCAAATTTATGGTGGCATGATTGGCTTTTCACTTACGTATTGTGGCCCCAACCATGCTCACTGGAACATTCAGAAGCGTAGATATGCGCCTGTAACCAATGCCATCGTTATGTTTTTCAACAACTAGTTTGCGATGGTCTTGAGACAGCTCTCTGATCTTACCCATCATGAGATGTGTCTTGACTCACTCTTTGGCAATGAGACCTTTTTGTAGGTCACCAATTAGGACTGAACCATCTGATATTTATTTGCACTGACAAGGGGCTGGATTGCTGTTTGATTATTGATAGATTTTGCGTGTTGTCTTGGCTTTCCATGCCTTTTTAAACCTCCCTTTCTTCATGTGTTCAATACTTTTCCCTGTGTCATTTCACTTTATTACACACAACTTAATGTCTGATCTTATTTGTTCTACTTTCTTTGTATGTATGGATTACTTGGGTTGTTCCGAACATCTGGTGAAAATTTCATGTCAATAGCACCTTTGGAAAATTACGTGTTAAATACTTATTTCAGCCGCTGTATTAACAATGGCTTGAACCCCTAAATAAAGTTTGAAGCCTGAATTTAAAATCCTTATCCTGTCTTGTACCCTCATTCTGGGTACAAAACCTAATTTGGAACTCTAATCCTTGTTTGAAACCATGACTTGAAAGCTTATTTGAAAACCTAGCCAGGACTTTAATTGTCAACTGTAATGTTAACTGAAATTAATTGTAAAGTGTATTATGTATTTCATATGCCATTTAAAAGTGCAATAAATAAAATGTACTTATTTACTTGCAACCCATATTTAAAACCCTAAAACCCTCCTGAAAAAGACAAAAAACATCACGTTCAAACCAAAATGCCTACCCGTGCGTTTTATGGGTGACAATTTCCATGCATGCTGTCATAATGAACAAACTTGTATGACAGTTTGGTGCAACACATGCACAGTCCATACATACAAACATAGTGGCGGTGGCGCCCTCACCAGGTGGTCCATGAGGTATATGGGCAGGTGTAACGTGCCCATCATGGTGGCGGGCTGCTGCGCCAAGGCTCGCGACACGTTGAAGCTCTTCTCCATGTTGTTGTTGCATCAACCCCACCCTAGTCTTAGTCCGCTAGTCCCAGTGTACTAGTCCTGTAGTCCACTAGTCCCAGTCTGTACGTTCAATCATCTCCCACTCCTCGGCCGTCACTCATCCACATGTTGCCTCCATGCGGCGGTGTCTGAGTCCATCACTGATGGATTGTGGGTGTCCTGAAGGGAGGGGGGCAGGGGAGGGTGCCTCTGCAGCGCTCTCGCTCTCTCTCTCCCTCCCCCATCCCCCTTTCTCCCTCTCACCTTTTTGTGTCCTCCCTTCTCTCTCTCACACTCTCTTTTTCAGTCTCTCTCCCTCAACTCTTTTCTTCCTCACTCCATCCCTCTCTACTTCATTATTCCTCTTCAGGGACCCTTCATTTCTCCGGCTCTCTCTGTCTCCTCATCGCCCTTTCCCTCTCTCTAGTCTCCCTCTCCCTAGCACTCCCTTGATCCCTTCCTCTCTTCCTCCCTCTCTCACCCTTTTCCCTACCTCTTCTTTTTCTGTCCTTACTTCATCCCTCTTCCTCCTGCTCTGTTCCTTCTTCCCTCTGTCCCTCTTTTTCACTCATTCCCTCTCCCTTCCTTTATTACTCACTCCCCCCTCTTTATCACTTTTCTCCCCTTCCCTCCCTCTCTTTATTTCACGATCTTTCCACTCCCTCCTCCTCTGTCTAGTCTCCTCTCTCTCTTTCATTCCCTCAATCTTTTCCTTTCCTCCCTTCCCCCTTCTCCCTTTTTTCACTCTCTCCTTTCTTTCCTTCCTTACTACATCCCTCTCTTCCCCTTTGTCCACCCCTCTCTCACCCAACTTTCTTTACCCCCTCTCCCTCCCTCAATCTCTTCCTCCCACTCTTTATTTCCTTCCCTCTCCTCCCTTCCTCTTTTTCTCCCCATTCACCCTCTCCCTCCCTCTCTGTCCCTTCATCGGTCTCTCCCTCTTTTGCTCTCAATAACTCCCTTGGTCCCTTTCTCATTCTCCCACCATCCCCCTCTCTCCCTGTGTCTCAGACTCTCCCCTCCCTCCCTTTCTTTCCTCAATCCCTTGCTCTTCTCTCTCTACCCTATTCCCCATTCTCTCTCTTGCTCACAGCCACCTGCTGGAATGTTACGCTCTCCTAAAAGTGTCTCCTCTGTTGCCATGGTGCCTCACCACCAGTCAATCAAACACGGTGGTGATGTGGTCTGCTTCCTGTTTACACAAAGCCTCATGCAGGTAATAGACGTAACCTAATGTGTAGTTTAATCAAAAAACAAACATCCTGAATTTTTTTTTTTTTTTTTTTTTTTTTTTTACTTGATTGATTGTCATACAACTGTTTAAAAAAAAAAAAAAAAAAAAAAAAAAGTTAAGCATTATTTGTGGCAAATGATGAAATTTGGCATTTTTCCCGCATTGCTGCAGTGCAGGAAGTAAGAGTGAAAGCTGGGCTTTGTGTGGCCAAGCAGTCAAGCTGATTTACACCCTGTGTTACATTTTCGTTACTTCACTGCTGCCTCGCTGTATGCAGCACTCCACATACACTCTTATGCTTTCAAAGTAGGGTTTCAAGCCAGGGATAGGGTTACAAGTTAAGGTTTCAAAGTAGGGGTTCAAGTCTGAGTCAGGGATTTCAAAGAAGGGTTAAGGTTTCAAAGTACGGCTCAAGCAAGTTTTATGGTTTTAAGCCAGTGTTACGGTTTTAAGTCAGGGTTTCAAGATAGGGTTAGGGTTATAAAATTAGGGTTTCAAGCCTGGGTGTTAAGCCATTATTTGAGTTTAAAATTTGGTTTCCAACTCTCAGATAGTGTTTCAAGTTAAAGTTTCAAAGTATGTTTTCAACACAGGGTTAGGGTTTCAAGCCAGTGTTAGGGGTTCAAACAAGGGTTAAAATTTCAAGTTGAGGTTTCTAAGTAGCATTTCTAAAAAGATTTAAGGTTTCACATTAGGGTTTCAAGTCAGGTTTATGACTTTTAAAGTAGGGTTTCGTGCCAGCGCTTTAGATTAGGATTTTAAGACAGGGTTAGGGTTTCAAGGTAGGATTTCAAAGTAGGGTTTCAAGCCAGTGTTAGAGTTTTAAATTAGGGTTTCAAGATAAGGTTATGGTTTCAAACCTGTGTAAGGGTCTCAAAGCTGGGCTTTAAAGTAGGGTTTCAAGCCAGGTTTATAGGCCAGTGATAGGGTTTTAAGCGAATGTTTCAGGATAAGGTAATGGTTTAAGCCTGGGGTAGGGTTTAAATCAGTATTAAAGTTTCAAAGTAGGGTTTCAAGCCAGGATTCGGGTTTTAAATAATGATGGGGATTTGAAGTTAGAGTCACTGATGGTGTAGTGGTACACTCGCCTGACTTTGGTGCAGGCAGCATGGGTTCAGTTCCCACTCAGTGACGGTGTGAATGTGAGTGCGAACGGTTGTCTGTGTCTATATGTGCCCTGCGACTGACTGGCGACCAGTTCCGGGTGTAGTCTGCCTTTCGCCCGAAGTCAGCTGGGATAGGCTCCAGCGCCCTGCAACCCTAACCAGGATAAGCAGTGTTGAAAATGGATGGATTTGAATCTAGGGTTAGAGTTAACGCCTGCAAACGCTTGTCTCTGTGGTAACGTGCGCCCCGTTGTGTATTTTTAACATGAGTGCTTTGCTGACTGGTCTGATCGGTCGCCGCCTCGCCCGCCCTTTGCTTGACTTGGCACCGGACACTTGCAGTGGGCGGCCATTTTTGACGCCAGTGCGTGGGAACAAAGCGGCCATTGAGCGAGCATTCATGTGCTAATGACGCTAGCACGTAGCGGAGGATGTCCTACTCATGAATACTGTTGTCATGGCAACAAGGAGGCGGACTCACTGACAAGCCAATGCCAACAGTGTGAATATCAGATCTTTTACGCCAATCCAGCCAATCACAAATGCCTAATTTAATGCAAGTGAAGTCTGCCTAGCAACAAATGACTTGCTTTAAATTAAGGGATTTTTTATTATTTTTTGTACTTGTTTGTTTTCTTCATCATTTAATATCCTGGGCTTTAGAATTAAATCTGATACAGTAAAATATGTGAAATGTGTGGAAATAAATGCGTTTGTTTTATGTCATTTTATTACAAAAAAAAACCCAAAAAAGGGTTGCAACAAACAATATTTAAGAAATATACATAGATTTTTTTAGGCTACAGAAAAAATACTGATATTTAACAGTAAATGTAGGCTGCAGTACTAGGGTTTTAAGCCTGGATTAGTGTTTTAATTCAGGGTAATGGTTTCAAATTAGAGCTCACGCCAGGGTTCAGGTTATAAACAAGCGTTCAGGTTTCAAACAAGGGTAAGGGCTGCAATTAAATTGTTGTTCATATATTTGTCATAGAATAACAGCTTCAAATGGAGACTGAGGGCTTGGTGATATGGCCTAAAATTTCAATCATGGTATGAATGGAATCTTTTCACAGTACGGTATATATTGCGATAAAAACTTCAGTGTAAAAAGCATAATAGAAGTGTTTCTAAATGGGTTATTTAAATGTGAAATGTAAAACAGGGCAGCGTGTATTAGATTTAGTCCTCTTTCTGCTTCTTTTCAAATTTTACGTTTTCATGTAAAATGTCTCAAATAAACAAATATAATCTGTTAACAAAACTAAATTGATTTTAAAAAATAAATAAGGATACAATGTAATTTTGAGACCTATCTCAAGGAGATCTCAAAACTCGTAAAACTCAGCACTCTGTGATATAGACTAGTGCAAACGAACACGAATAAAATGTCTTATATTAAAAGATATTTAATATATTTTTGACTTTATAATCTCCTCATCCTGGCTGACGTACTCTGTAATCAATTCATTTCTGGTTTACGTGCGTGTGCTTCTTGCGTAACTGTTCCATTATCATATTTCGACACCTTAATTTACCTGCTAGTTGCTTTCCAACCAGACTTTTGCGAGAAGTGAACTGTACACCTGAGCAGTGAGCACGTTTCACTACTCAACATTTCACGTTAGTCTTTAGCTACTCCTCGTCCACCTTCAGTGATAACGTTACGTTAGAAGCGTAACATCTTCACCGCCATGGAGATGAGGATAAATTACTTAGAGAGGAGCTGCTATATTTTAAACAAGGTTTAGGATTTCAAAGGAGGGCTTCAAGCCAGGGATTAGTTTTTAAAGTAAGGTTTCAAGATTGGGTTAGGGTTTTAAACAAGGGTTAGTGTTTGAAATTAGGGTTTCAAATTTGGATTTAAATCTTGGGTTGGACTTTCAATTAGGATTTTAATGAGGGTTAGGTTTTCAAAGTAGTGTTTAAGACCAAAGTTTGATTTTTAAAGTCAGGTTTCAAGATCGGGTTATGGTTTTAAACAAGCGCTAGAGTTTGAAATTAGCGTTAGGGGATTAAACAAGGATTAGGGTTTCAAAAATGGTTTCAAGCCTGGGTTAGAGTTTTGAACAAGGTTTCTGGTTTTAAAGTAAGGTTTCAAGCCTGGATTAGGGCTTTAACCACGGGTTACGGTTTTAAATTTGGGTTTCAAGCCTGAGTTAGGGTTTGTAGCTAGGTTTAGGATTTCAAGTCTGTGTTAGGGCTGTAAATGAGGGTTAGGGTTTCAAAGTTGGGTTTCAAGACAGGAAAATTTTTTTTAAAAAGCATTGGGGATTCAAGTAGGGTTTCAAGCCAGGGTTAGGGTTTCATGTTTGAGCTTCAAATGACAAAACTATTGATGTTTAAAAGTTCTGTAATTGCAATTTACAGGCCCCAGCATTTGCTTGTGACATCACACACACAAGCACACACACACACACACACACACACACACACACACACAAACACAAAAGTTTCACTTTTCTTCTTCTGTTGTGAGTGTTAAATTTAACACAACTGCTTCCGACTCAGCATTTACCATCGGGCGGTCTGAATTCTGCCTAGCAACAAGTGACCAGGCGAACGTGTTCCGTGACCAGGGGGGGGGGGAAATTAAATCCTCTTTCACACTGTCCATCAAAGCCGGGATTGTCATTTGTCACTATTTTATACAAAAGGTACCAACAAAGAATGGGGTGTCGACCGGTGGATCTGAGGTAGTACTAGAAGCGAGACGGTGGCCGTGTGAAATCTTTAAAAATAAAAGCAGCGACCAGGGTGTGAAGTCTAACACCAGACTCTCCCTTCTCCCTCCCTGTTGTGTTGAAAGCAGTTGTTGCAGTTACTCACACTTGCGACAATATCCCATCTGCCTTCACTGGGTTCTGTGTGAAAGGGACAGGCTGACAAATGCCGGCTTACTTCTCTGATGCGCTAATTTTGTGGAAACTATGCGTGAAATGCAGGATCTCCGTTTTTAAAAAAATGCTTTTTATTAGGTACCACCATGTGTCATAGTAAACAATCGCTGGGTTGTGTGTAAAAGGCAAAGGTGGAGAAATGATGCATCTACTGTTAGGTGCCACCGCTATTTTGTGGGATCTCTGTATGAAAGTTGTTTATGACCAGTACCATCATTTGTTGTCGTAAATGAGTTTTGTGTGAAAAACAACACTAACAAATTCCAGATCTACTGTCACAGCTATTTTGCAAGATCTCTGTGTGAAAGGGGTTCATCACCGATAACACCATATATCATAGTAAAAAAAATACATTAAAAAAATGATTAATCTACTGTTTGATGATGCCGCCATTTTGCAGGATCTCTGTGTAAAAGGGGTTTATGACTGGTAGCATAATTTGCTGTAGTAAACCATTGCTGGGTTCTGTGAGACCAACACATTCCAGATCTACTTTTATACCAATTTTGTGAGATCTCTGAGATCTTTATAACTCATACCAACATGTTCCGTTGTACTGTAGACAATTTCTGGGTTCCGTGTGACAAACAAAATAAATAAATTCTGGATCCACTGTTGTGGCTATTTTGCAGGATCTCCATGTGAAAGATTCATGACTTGTAACCCCATGTTTCGTCATAGACAATTGCTAGGTCCTGAAAAAACAAAAGACCAACAAATTCCAGATCTACTGTTATGGCTATTTTGCGGAATCATTGTAAGAGGTTTATTTTTTAAGCTAGCATTAGCACTGCAAACAAGCAGACCTTTGCCATGGCTGCTACATTGGTAGCGTGACTCATTCGTAAAATTGTTACTATAACACTACATTTATCTGTATTAAAGTTTACATTTTCAATCAATCAATCAATCAAAAATCAAATAGAGGTGACTATTAATTCCACATCGCTTCTGAATCCTCTGAGCAACCTGAGGTGCCCTCGTTCTCTGCTTCTATTTGCAAATGAGGGATGGGCTTTTTTGTTTTACTTACAGGAGGTGGATATTCGAAAATAGTTTCAACAAAGCCCTGAAGAAAGTCAGCGCAAGGCTGCGGGGGTATGCCCCAGAGTGCGGAGCAAATGAATGATACCTCGTCAGTTATGCCTTCTGTCTCTGATTGTAACAACGTGACAAGATTTCCCAAAAATTATAGTCTAAGTCTGGCTGGAAGTCACTTCAACCTGAATACAACGCACCAAGAATTTCGAAAATTGACAGAGAAAAAATTGCCTTTTTAGGAGAGACATTTTGTGTGATATTGCCTATAGAAAATTTGGTCAAAACACCCTCAAATTGGAGGAAAACAGTATAACTTCATTATTTCTTAGCACATCTCCTCGACCCTCTCATTGTGTCTGCTACTCAGAGAACCCCTTCTCCAATTGGCTGACAAATTAAAAAAAAAAAAATCAGAGGGGTTCTCCAAGTCAATGTGTCAAAATTACCGTGATTTCAACGGGTGTCACTTGACCTAAAAACTCAACTTAAATATTACAAATGGAACATTATTCATTAGAAGAGCAGTGCGGCCAGTCGAGTAGGTCATGTACTTTGGTCATCAATTGAATTTGTGATGGAGGATTTTGGGCATTTGAAATCCTAATTCCATTTCTTTTCTTTTTTTTTTTTAAATTCCACAAATATGGCGGCCACTTGTCAACTTGCTACTGATAGGTTGTTCTTCCCCGGGCATAATTGTTCTTAAAAAATAAAAAAATAAAATGCAATAACCTACTATCAGTGTTTTCGATGATACAACACACTGATTACAGTGACAAGTGATGAACAAAATTCTGATTTAGCTGCAGATAATGGAATTCAAAAAAGCTCCAAAAGTAGCAGTAAGTGGCCTCTCAGGTCACAGGTGATGCTAATTATACCAATTAGCCGCATGCAAATGAGCCCTAGGTTCAGGTATGAGTTTGGTGGCAAAAATGTCCCATCTTTTCACAACTTACCTGTTTTTCCAGCATGATCATTCTCTCGCCGTCATGACCTTCATGAGCGTGTTGAAGCGCACCTTCACTCGCCCAGTCAGTCGCTCCCCTCAGTTAGCATCCTCATCGACAGAAAGAAGGGGAGGGGGGGGGGGAACAACTACTAACTAACTAGCTTAGCTGTGAGGCTAATCGACAGCTACGGTGTTTAAATGTCCTCTTCGCCGCCAGTATGTCTCCGCATGGCGGCGTGTGTGTGTGGGGGGGGAGGAGAAAAGTACCGACAGGGGGGAAACAGCCAGCGGTTGAGCTAAAGGGATAGCTTAGCGTTAGCTGGCTAAAGCGCGAGCGATGCGGTTTATTTGTCTCCTCCCGCTGTCATCCGAAAACAACACGGCGGCGGTGGGCAGAAGAAGATGTCCTCCAGTGTCGGTTCTCCACCACACCAACCCTGCATCATCATCATCATCATCATCATCATCATCATCATCATCATCATCATCATCATCGTCGTCGTCGTCGTTGTCATCATCCCCGCTGACGAGCAGTCGCCCGGGATGGATGCGGCGATGCCACCGCGACCGTGGATGCTTTAATGGATGCTGGGAAGGCGGAGCCGAATCTCTGCTTTCCTGACCAGTAGCCTAGCGTTTACGATGTTCATGAACGCCGCACACGTAGCACGAAAGCGTACAATAAGGAAGGCGCTGGAAAATCCGCACGGGCGATGAACGCACCGCCGTTAGCCTGGCTAGTGTATTTATTTGTGTGTATTTACTCAACTACAGAAAGTTCCAGGCTACTGTAGTTCCTCGTATTGCAGCCATGGCCTTTTAGTTACTCAACTATAGAAGGTTGTAGGCTACACGTATGTATGTATTTCTTATAGTGTGCAGGGGTGTTTATTTACACAACTACATACGGTACCAGCCTACTGTTTTTCCTCATTCAGTGGCAACACTCAACTACAGAGGGTAACTGACTATTGTATTTTTTGTGTAGTGGCTAAGGCATTTATTTACTCAAATACAGAAAGTACCAGGCTGCTGTATTTTCTCGTTTCATAGCCACACTCAAATACAGAGAGTACCAGGCCCATGTTGGATTTCCTCATATATATGGCCACATTCAACTACAGAAATTATCAGGCGACTGTATTTCCTCATATTGCAGCCGTGGCCTTTTATTGACTCAACTACAGAGGGAATCAAACTACTATAGTTGTATTGTGCAGGGGTGTTTATTTACTGGAGTACAGAGAGTTCCAGGCTACTGTATTTCCTTGTTTTGTGGCCTCAATCAATTACAAAGAGCTGTTATATTTCTTCATTTATTGAACATGGGTGTTTATTTACTCAATTACAGTGGGTACCAGGCTACTGCATTTCCTCATACAGCAGCTATGGGCATCTACACTGTGCAGAATTATTAGGCAAGTAAGTATTTTGACGATATTGTGACTTTTAGGCATATTTCCTAGCTCCCAGCTGGATAAAAATGAATGCTTTGTGGATTTAAGCATAGCAGGTGCCGTGTAATGAATGTGAGTGTGGGCTAAGAAGCTCAACACCCTATATAAAAGGTGTGCATAATTATTAGGCAGCTTCTTTTCTTTGGCAAAATGGGCCTAAAAATAGATTTAACTGACTCTGAAAAGTAAAAAAAAAAATATCAAAAGTATATAGAGCACTCTTTAAATATCTAACATTTTGGGGCGTGATCACAGAACCATCAAACATTTCGTTGCGATTAGAAATGTGTTGAGAGAAAAAGACGCAAATTAACTGCCAAGGATTTAAGAAGAACCAAACGTGAAGCTACCAGGGACCCATTTTCTTCAAGTTCTGTCGTATTTCAGAACTGCAACCTACTTGGAATACTTTGAAGTACAAGATGTTCAGTGTTCAGAGACATGACCAAGGTAAGAAAAGCTGAAAAAACACCACCACTGAACAAAACACATAAGTTGAAGTGTCTCGACTGGGCCAAGAAATATCTGAAGACAGATTTCTCAAAGGTTTTATGGACTAATGAAATGAGAGTGTCTGTTTACGGACCAGATAGACGGGCCCGTGGCTGGATCGCTCGCGGGCACAGAGCTCCACGTCAACTCAAGACGCCAGCAAAGTGCAGGTGGGATACCGGCATGGGCTGGAATTATTAAAGATAAGCTGATTGGACCTTTCCTGGTTGAAGATGGGCTCAAAATTAACTCCCAAACATTCTGTCAGTTTTCAGAAGACACTTTCCTTCAAGCAATGGTACAGGAAGAAGTCTGTATCTTTCAAAAAGACTGCTTTTTATGCAGGACAATGCTCCATCACATGCATCCAAGTAGTCCTCTGCGTGGCAGGCCAGTAAAGGCTTGAAAGACGAAAAGTTTATGACATGGCGGCTGTGGTTTCTGCTGCACAAAAACCTGATCGGCTACAATCAAGAAACTGACAGAATCCATGGATGGAAGGCTTAGCACATTTGTTGAATAGAAGGGTGGCTATATTGGCCACTTTTATATATTTATCAGTTTATATCCATTTCTATTGGACAATTTTGAGTTGTTTGTTTATAATTCTCACTTAACTATATGAAAATAAAAAACAGATGGGAATTTTTTTTTCATTTACTTGCATCATAATTGTACACACCAATAGTTGCCTAATAATTTTTCCCATATTGATATTCTCCTAAGGAAGCCTAAACCTCACTTTTACTTTCTTAAACATTTTTCTTTGAGGTTTATTAACATTTTGGATTAACCTAAAACACTGCAGTTGGTTATTTAAAAAAATTATCAAAAATAAGACTTGCCTAATAAATCTGCACACAGTGTATTTACTCAACTGCAGAGTACCACATGTGCTACAAGCACATGCAGTAGTGTGGTGCCCACGGGCATATTCAACTACAGAGTATTGGCAATACAGTATTGCCTCGCATTACCGTCATGGGTGTTTTCATAGTACAGGGAGTACTAGCGGCAGGTGTTTATTAGAGGGAAACCTTGATCTGCACACATCTATTGTATTATTACATTGTGAAATATAATATTTAGTAATTTAAGTGGTACCTTTTTAAGTATTCAATTTGGTTTTTATTAAATTTGTAGAATTTTTTATAATTCAATAACATTTCTTATTGAATTGAATTTGTAATCATTTGCATTTTCAATTGTTAATCTATAAATTGGTCATTAAATAAATACTGAAATAGTTTAAATATAAAGTATTTCACAATTTCAATTTAAAATGTGTTTATGTGTAATTTAATTCTGCTTATTCTTTATCCATCCATCCATTTTCTGAGCCGCTTCTCCTCACTAGGGTCGCGGGCGTGCTGGAGCCTATCCCAGCTGTCATCGGGCAGGAGGCGGGGTACACCCTGAACTGGTTGCCAGCCAATCGCAGGGCACATAGAAACAAACAACCATTCGCGCTCACAGTCATGCCTACGGGCAATTTAGAGTCTCCAATTAATGCATGTTTTTGGGATGTGGGAGGAAACCGGAGTGCCCGGAGAAAACCCACGCAGGCACGGGGAGAACATGCAAACTCCACACAGGCGGGGCCGGGGATTGAACCCGCGTCCTCAGAACTATGAGGACCAGTCGGCCACCGTGCCGCGCTTATTCTTTAATTTGAGTGAAAACAAAACATCGTAAATATATATGACGTCACATAAGGGCGGTGCTTATAGCCTGGCAGATGTGATTCGTGGGGAAAGTGTACCCACGCTACCTAATCTCGCGCGATGCATTGTGGGACTTTATGTAAAGCCAACATGGCGGCCGCCTGCGCCAGATCCCTGGGTAAGGTCGGTTGGACGATTGTGCAAAGTCCTGTTCTCCGCCGACCCGGCAACGGCGCCCTCCTGCCGGGGAACGCCGGCTCTCGAGTGTCCCGGAGGTCCTACTTCGGCGGCGGCGGCAGGACTGGAGCCCTCTCTGGACTGCTGTGGTCTTTGCGGGGAGGCGGAACCCGTGCGCTGAGCTGCGCCTTCCTGGTCGGCGGCGGTGTTGGGCTCTATCATACCTTTAAATTCTACTGGGACCAGCAGCGACACCTGGCGCAGGAGCAAGCCCAGGTGAGAGGCCTCATGTCCGGGGAGAGGAAGGGGAACCCTGCCTTCCATAGAAGACCAGAGTTGACCTTGTAAACGGGAATGTTTTGTCAAAGAGAAGAATATAAACCGTCAGGTTCTCTGATTTTGCTATGTAATATACACTGAACAAAAATATAAAGGCAACACTTTTGTTTTTGCTCCCATTTTTTTGTTAGCTGGACTCCAAGATTGAAAACTTTTTCTACATACACAAAGGCCATTTCCCTCAAATATTGTCCACAAGTCTGTCTAAATCTGTGTTAGTGAGCATTTCTCCTTTGCCGAGATAATCCATCCCACCTCACAGGTGTGGCATATCAAGATGCTGATTAGACAGCTTGATTATTGCACAGCTGTGCCTTAGGCTTGCCACAATAGAAGGCCACTCTGAAATGTGCAGTTTTGCTTTATTGTGGGATCTGGAGGGTCAGAAACCCAGTCAGTATCTGGTGTGACCACCATTTGCCTCAAGCAGTGCAACACCTCTCCTTCGCATAGAGTTGATCAGGTTGTTGATTGTGGCCTGTGGAATTTTGGTCTACTCCTCTTCAATGGCTGTACGAAGTTACTGGATATTGGCAGAAACTGGAACACGGTGTCGTATACGCCGGTTGGAGAACACCTCTCCAACGTGCCAGACGACATCGAATGTGAGCATTCGCCCACTCAAGTCGGTTATGACGACGAACTGCAGTCAGGTCGAGACCCCGATGAGGGCGACGAGCATGCAGATGAGCTTCTCTGAGATGGTTTCTGACAGTTTGTGCAGAAATTCTTTGGTTATGCAAACAGATTGTTGCAGCAGCTGTCCGGGTGGCTGGTCTCAGATGATCTTGGAGGTGAACATGCTGGATGTGGAGGTCCTGGGCTGGTGTGGTTACACGTGGTCTGTGGTTATGACGCCGGTGGATGTACTGCCAAATTGTCTGAAACACCTTTGGAGAGGGCTTATGGTAGAGAAATGAACATTCAATTCACGGCCAACAGCTCTGGTGGACATTCCTGCAGTCAGCATGCCAATTGCACGCTCCCTCAGAACTTGTGACATCTGTGGCATTGTGCTGTGTGATAAAACGGCACATTTCAGAGTGGCCTTTTATTGTGGCCAGCCTATGGCACACCTGTGCAATAATCATGCTGTCTAATCAGCATCTTGATATGCCATAGATATATAGAGATGATGTATGGCGCAAAAACAAAAGTGTTGCGTTTATATTTTTGTTCAGTGTATGAATTAAATGAACATTTGTTTTATTCTAGAAACTACAGACAATATAATGTCAAAGTTGAACTTTACAAAAGTAATTTAGAGCAGCTTTTGCAGCAAACTAAAAAGACCCCAAAAAGTGTAAGTCATATACTGTGATTATGCAACAAGTATTGCATTATAAGAAAATCACCACAGTTGTGCCAAATAGAGTGGAAAAACGCTCTCGTTTTATTTGATTTGTTTATTAATATATCTCTGCTGTACATTGCTCTACCAGATTTTTTTGGGGTCACAATTTTATTTTCGACATGCTGTTTTCAAAGCTGAGTTCCCCATATAGCTAGCCATTTTAGAGCATTTTCACTGATCTTTAAAGACTCACAAAATATTTAGTTTAATGGCACCGGATATACAACCGCAATTCCAATTAAATTGGGACGTTGTGTTATACATGAATAAAAACAGAATACGGTGATTTGGAAATCATGTTCAACCTATATTTAATTGAATATACTACAAAGACAAGATATTTAATGTTCAAACTGATAAACTTTGCTTTTAGCAAATAATCATTAACTTAGAATTTGATGGCTGCAACAAGTTGATCAGTTTGAACATTAAATATCTTTTCTTTGTAGCGTATTCAATTAAATATAGGTTGAACATGATTTGCAAATAAACAAAAAAAACAGAATAAAATGGTATTCTGTTTTTTGTACGAAACGAAAGTGTACACTCGTATTTCACCAGGAAAAAAAAAAGTTTGTTTCTAGCTTTTTCCATGCTTTAGTAATAAGCAGTAGAACATGATGGGTTGGCTTGACTAAAAAGTGAGAGAATAATCTTTTACTGAAAAGGAACAGTAACTTTGACGTTTATTTTTGTTTTGCTTTTGTGACAACAAAAATGAGGGAATGAGTTAATGTGATGGCTCCTTTTGCCAGTTAGTGTTGACAAACTCCAACTTCCCCAATAGAAATGAAGTGTGCTTGCTCGTGTGTCTCAGGCGGCCCCTGCAGGAGGTGCTTCGCCGTCGGCTTCTCCATCTCTGACGCTGTACCAGTACCAAACGTGTCCATTCTGCAGCAAAGTGCGAGCCTTCATGGACTACCACGGCCTGGCCTACCGCGTGGTGGAGGTGAACCCCGTCATGCGACGGGAGATCAAGTGGTCGACCTACAGGAAGGTTCCCATCCTCATGGTGGACGAGCACCTGGTACCATGCTACGCTAATGCTAACCGGCAAACGTCATCATTCATTATCAATTGTTAATATGTGATGTCAACCTTTTTTTGTTTTTTAATTGCAGCAACTGAACGACTCGTCTGTCATCATCAGCTCACTCAAGACCTACTTAGTCAGCAAGTAAGCATCGCGATGTAAACAACTATCTTGAGAACCTTAACAACTACCTTCAGAAATAAATTGACAACTTCAACCTTGACAAAAACCTTGACAAAAACACCGTTATCTTGACAACCACCTTGACAGCTATCTTTACTACCTTGAAAACCACCTTAAATATCACCTTGACAACTACGTTGACTACTACCTTAATGAATACCTTTATAACTATATAAATAACTACCGGGACAACTTCATTGACAACTATCTTGACAACTACCATAATGGTTACTTTCACAAATATCTTGACAACTACCTTGATAACCACCTAAATACCACCTTTACAATTATCTTTACAACTACATTGTCTCCTACCTTAACAACTATATAAACAACTACCGTGAAAACTACGCTGAGAGCTACCGTAATAACTATATCAATAGCTACCTTGACACATTAACAACCTTGATAACTTTCTTAGCAGAAATCTTGACAACTATGCTGTCACTTACCTTGACGACCAATTTAACAACAATCTTAACTACCTGGACAACTACCTTGACAACCACTTTAACAAATACGTCGAAGATTATCCTGACAATAATCTGGACCTCAAGTCAACTACATGACATACCCTTCCAATGTTAGCTCATCAAACAATTGAGAATTAAAAAAAATATATATATTTTTTTTAGGGGTTCTAGCATGTCAGACATTTTGCGCTGTTACCCCGAGCTGAAATCTGTGAACGACAGCGGCAAGGAGGTGACAGAGTACAGCAACAAGTATTGGCTCATGCTCACCGAGGACGAGACGGCCGCCGTCTACCCCGACAAAGGCATGCAGAAGTAAGCTAAGTGTCGCTGGGCTATGTAGCAATGATAAGCTAACTTTGTTTTTATTTATGTAAATATGTAAAGTGACTTCTTGATGTCTGCCACTTACTGAACTGTTTAAAAAGTGTTAAATGTTTATCAATAAATAATGACAACTTCTATGAGAAGGCTGTATTTAGTAGTCGATTTTAAGTGCTTTTAAGATAATTTTTAAAATACCAAAACAATTTTAAACCCTGTTCAGCCAACATTGTTAGTTTATTCTTTATTATATATTGTGTATAATTATTTGATATTCTTTCTAACCCCATTTTTAAAGTTTGAATTGGATATTTTTTAAAGTATTTAATGTAGGTTTTTTATTCAATTATATTTTTTTCTAACCCTTAATTAACGTAGCGATCTTCATTTTTTATTTTATTTTTTTATTTCATGTTTTTCCTCACACACACAGAGTAAGATGCATGCACGCACGCACACACACACACACACACACACACACACACGTGAACACAGACAAACACACAAACATTGACATACATAGTAACACATTGACGTACACAAATCGACATGTACATGCACGCACGCACGCAGTAATAAACACACACCAGGGTTTCCCACAGGACCAGAATGTGGTGGTGGGTATCCGGCAGGTGACCCGGGGTTTTGGAGGGTGAAGCGGGGGTTAAAGTTAAAACAAACACTGGCTGAATAATTTATAGTAAAATTAAATATTTCAATTTAAAAAAGAAAAAAAAATACAATCACATGAATAAATACATAAATAAGATAATAAAAAAATAAATACAAAGAATTAATACAAAATGAAAACATTTAACACTTATAGGGCTCGACAATAACTTTTCCATTGATAGCACTGGACCGTCCATGATGTAGTGTAGTCTTATGTAATTGGCATACTGTAGCTTTGTGTATGATAATGATTGACAGTGACTCAAGTTATATCTGCAAATTATTTTACTGTGAATATGAAGTTTGTCTGCAACAAGCAGTGGCTGACGAAATAGGTCAAATATTTCTATCTAATTTTCAAAGACATAATGGAAACGTGCAAATAAAAGCAAAGCAACAGGCATGCATGTGTTTACATGTATTCTGTTTTTGTTTTTCCATAATTTCATATTCCTTTTGTAAATGCTGTACTTAACGTACTGTGGGTACGTAAAGTATTCAGACCCCCTTAAAGTTTTCACTCTTTGCTATAGTGTAGCCCTTTGCTAAAATCATTTAACTTCATTTTATTTTTCCTCATTAATGTACACACAGCGCCCCAGAATGACAGAAAACAAAGGAATTTTTAAAATTTTTGCAGATTTATTAAAGAAAAACTGAAATATCACACAGCCATAAGTATTCAGACCCTTTGCACAGTATTTAGTAGAAGCACCTTTTCGAGCTAATACAGTCATGAGTCTTTTTGGAAATTATGCAAAAGGTTTTTCACACCTGGATTTTGTGATCCTCTGCCATTCCTCCTTGCAGATCTTCTCTGATTCTGTCAGGTTGGATGGTGAATGTTGGTGGACAGCTATTTTCAGGTCTCTCCAGAGATGCTCAATTGGGTTTAAGTCAGGGCTCTGGCTGGGCCATTCAAGAACAGTCACTGAGTTGTTCTGAAGCCACTCCTTCATTATTATAGCTGTGTGCTTCAGGTCATTGTCGGGTGAACCTTCGGCCCAGTCTGAGGTTCTGGACACTCTGGAGAAGGTTTTCGTCTAGGATATCGCTGTACTTGGCCGCATTAATCTTTCCTTCGATTGCAACCAGTCGTCCAGTCCCTGCAGCTGAAAAACACGCCCACAGCATGATGCTGCCACCACCATGTTTCACTGTTTGGACTGTATTGGACAGGTGATGAGCAGTGCCTGGTTTTCTCCACACATAACGCTTAGAATTAAGGACAAAAAGTTCTATCTTGGTCTCATCAGACAAGAGAATCGTATTTCTCACCATTTTGGAGTCCTTTTTTTTTTTTAAGCAAACTCCATGCAGGGTTTCGTGCGTCTTGCACTGAGGAGAGGCTTCCGTCGGGCCACTCTGCCATAAAGCCCCGACGGGTGGAGGGCTGCAGTGATGGTTGACTTTCTCGAGGTTTCTCCCATCTCCCGACTGCATCTCTGGCACTCAGCCGAAGTGATCTTTGGGTCCTTCTTTACCTCTCTCACCAAGGCCCATCTCCACCGAGTCCTCAGTTTGGCCGGACGGTCAGCTCTAGGAAGGGTTCTGATCGTCCCAAACATCTTCCATTTCAGTATTATGAAGGCCACTGTGCTCTGAGGAAGCTTAAGTGCAGCAGAATTTTTTTTTTGTAACCTTGGACAGTTCTGTAGGTTGCCACAATTCTGTCTCTGAGCTCTTCAGGCAGTTCCTTTGACCTCATGATTCTCATCTGACATGCACTGTGAGCTGTAAGTTCTTATATAGACGTGTGGCTTTCCTAATCAAGTCCAATCAGTATAATCAAACACAGCTGGACTCCAATGAAGGCGTAGAACCATCTTCAGGATGATCAGAAGAAATGGACAGCACCCAAGTTAAATATGAGTGTCACAGCAAAGGGTCTGAATGCTTATGGCTCTGTGATATTTCAGTTTTTATTTTTTAATAAACTGCAAAAAATTCAACAATTCATTTTTTTTCCGTCAATATGGGGTGGTATGTGTACATTGAGGGGGAAAAAATAGTTTGATTATGGCAAATGGCTGCTATATGACAATTTAAGGGGGTTGGATTAAGGGGGAAATATAATAAATAAATGTATATATTTTTTTTATTATATTATATTTATTATTATATTTATTATATATATAAAATACGTGAATATAACGTTATTTCTTAGCAGAATGTGATTTTTATTTTATTTTTTTGTAACAATGTAGTTCTTTTCAAGACATGCAGCACAGTATTGTTCATAAAATTACAACTCAATACTTTTGTTGGAAGTTTTTAAAAATGATTTTAATGAAAAACTTGTGGGTTTATAGCATGAGTCCGTGGCGGTATGAAGTGAAGTGGGACACTGACTTAGTGGTGATCGATCGAATTAGTGGTGGACATGAGACTCAACAAATGCATAAAGACAGTTCCCTCCAAAGGTATTGGCACGGCAAGGTCAATTCCTTTGTTGTATACTGAAGACATTTGGGTTTCAAATCAAAAGATGAATATGAGACAAAAGTTCAGAATTCCAGCTTTTATTTCATGGTATTTACATTAGACCTTACACCAATCTGATCGGTATCGGCCGATAATTAGCATTTTATGCTGATCAGCTTTGTCATAATTAGCCAAACCGATCAATTATGTCATTGATCGGCTCCGCACAAGACATTTGGATGCTTCTAGTTGCTCAGGTGTTGCCTTTTAGATTGATTCCTTAAACATTAAATAGTGCTTGTTTTTGGCTTTGGGTTTCACCTGTGAAAACTCCATTTGCTGTTAAGCAAACATGAAGACCAGAGCGCTGTCTATGGGAGAAAAGCAAACCATTTTGAAGCTGAGAGAAGAGGGAAAATCAATCAGAGCTATTGCACAAACATTGGGCATAGCCAGTACAACAATTTGGAATGTCCTGAAAAAGAAAGAAACGACTGGTGTACTGAGCAGCAGACGTTGACCGGATTCACCAAGGGTATCAACAGCAGTTGATGACAGAAACATTGTGAAAGCTGTGAAGAAACACCCAAAGACAAGTCAGGGACATCACTGCCAACCTCAGGGCAGGGGTGAAGGTATCACAATCCACTGTTCGAAGAAGACTTCGAGAGAAGAAAATACAGGCCATACTACAAGATGCAAACGACTCATCAGCAAAAAGAATCGGAAGGCCAGATTGGATTTTGCAAAGAACTACAGATTTCCATTATGAGCCGGGTGAAGCAGCGTCACTGGTGTGTGGAAATATCGATAATGTCTCAAAATTCGATGCCGCTGATACCAAAAGATCGATTGTCAAAATTATATATTTATACTATTGATACCCAAGTCATTTGAGGAACTGTTTTTTCAATATTGTATCAAAAAGGAAATCGATATTGTGGATCAGCAGCATCGAAGGCAAAATCTATTTGCGGCGGCCAAAATGTAATTGTAGTGACCCGCCACAAATGTATATGTGGAAAATCCTACACATAAACATGCACACAGACAAATGCACACACACTGACACGTATACGTACACACACACACACAAATCCTCGCACACGGGCATACACCTGCGTGCACACAGAGTAACAGACACACATTCACGCACTCACACAAACACACACACAGTCACATGCATACACACATAACCAAAGCAACATACACATTACACATTTTATAATATCTTTTGATTTTGCTGTGAACATGTTTGTAGCATGGTGGTGTTTTTGTGGATTTCTGTTCCAGGGAAGAGATGAAGTGGCGTCAGTGGGCCGACGACTGGCTGGTGCACCTGATCTCGCCTAACGTGTACCGCAGCACCAGCGAGGCCCTGGCCTCCTTCGACTACATCGTGCGAGAGGGCAAGTTCGGCGCTCTGGAGGGAGTCTTCGCTAAGTACGTTGGCGCCGCCGCCATGTTTGTCATCGCCAAGCGCCTCAAGAGCCGGTGAGTGAGTCACTTGGGATTGCGGATCATTTCTGACTTTTTGGACTTGGTTATATCCAGTGGTCATATTCATTTCTATTGTACACAGCAGTTTTCATCATGAATAACATGCAAGTAAATGTAATTGCAGACACAATCTTCAGGACGATGTGCGTCAGGACCTGTACAAGGCCGTCAACGACTGGGTGGCGGCTGTCGGCAAGAAGAGGAAGTTCATGGGCGGAGAGCGGCCCAACTTGGCCGACCTGGTGAGGAAACATGGCAATGCCGCCGCATCCTCACCTGACAATCTACGTCAAACCCGTTTACGGCGGGGGATACGTTCCAGACAGTGAAAATCCACGATGTAGAGAGACCATATAAAAATAAATTTTAAAATAGTTTTACCGCTACCACACACACATTTAAACTTATTAAAAAACACTTCTGAAGTGTTTTTTTAGCACTTCTCATTCTCTAGCTGTCACAAAATGGGAGTATCTCCTATAACATCACTTTGAGGAGAAGAAATAAAGAAGACTCTCTTGCTCACACAGTTCTTCAAATAAGAGGGCAAGCATGCTGGGTCACTCCCAGTTGAAGTTTACTGTATAACTGACACAAAAAAACTAAAAAGAATTAACCCTCCTGTTACCTTCAAGTTTCCAAAGGTTTATTTATTATTATTATTTTTTTATTAAATCCTTGAATGAGTGACATATTTTGGGGGGCTTGTTTATGTTTAATGGCTTGACCTTAGACAACTGGAAAAAGTAAAATCACAATAAATTAACATGTTGCCATACTTCAGTCTGTGCTGTCCTGGGCACATTGTTATACACATTGATGTTCTTCTGGGTCAGTTTGACCTGAGCAATTTAAAGTTCCAGGAAATCTTTTTGAACATATATTTTTTTCAACGTGTCAGTCACTTTATTTGGTTAGTGTTAAATAGATTTCTGATTTGTTTTAGACAATTAATACAGCCTGGGGTCAAAACCAAAACACACCCATGCCCCTGTGTGTGTGTGTGTCTGTGTGTGTGTGTGTTTGTTTGTTTCCTCAGAGTGATGTGATACGATAGTCTCTCATTTCATGACAGAGAAAGTGACAACAGGTGCTAGGAAATACTTTAAAAAGTGTGTTTCAATGCGTGGGAGGGGTAAAACTTTCATTCAGTCAGGCATTCATCTTTCGTACTGCTTATTTTCAGTAGGGTCGCGGGCGTGCTGGAGCCTATCCCAGGTATCTTTGGGCGAGAGGCGGGGTACACCCTGAACTGGTCCCCAGCCAATCGCAAGGCACATATAAACAAACAACCAGTCGCAGTCACATTCACACATACAGGAAATTTTGTCTTCAATTAATCTACCCTGCATGTTTTGGGATGTGGGAGGAAACCGGAGTGCCCGGAGAAAACCCACCCAGGCACGGGGAGAACATGCAAACTCCACACAGTCGGGGCCGGTATTTGAACCCCGGAATCCGAAAGTTGGCAAAAATGTTGATCGTCCTTTTCCAACGTAAAAGCAGATGTTTGCAAATGTCTTATTTGAATTAAATACAAAGATAATCAGTCTGCTTTCATGGAGGACTACAGAACTCTTAGGATATTTACTCATGAGAGGCTGAATTTCAGAGAATTTGGGCAATTTTTAAGTTAAACGATGTCTCTGAACGGATTTATCAATTATCAAAGTAGTTGACAATTAATTTGATAATCGATTAGTTGTCGATTAATTATTGCACATCTGTCCATCCATTGATTAATTCTCTGAAAACACGTAGGGCACATGCAATATAAATGAACAACCAGTTGCACTCCCATTCACTTATGGTCTCTTTTTTGCAGATTTTCACCTATCATGTGCATCTGGAACGTAGCCCTCGTGATAAATGGGGTTCACTGTATACTGTAAGAACCCCATAATGAATGTTTGTTTAAAAAAATAAAATCAAATCTCACTGTAGTTTTGCCGCCTGCTTGTCCCTGGCAGGCGGTGTTTGGCGTCCTGCGTGTGATGGAGGGCCTGGAGGCCTTCGACGACATGATGGCCAACACCAAGGTGAAGCCGTGGTACCGGCGCATGGAGGCGGCCACGCGCAACCACAATGACCGCTCATAGTCATCACGGTAACCGTGTTGTTCACAAAAAAACTGGAACTGCTTTGCAGAGGACATGGGGACTGATCGATGCTCATATGATCGTATTGTTTTTCTCTGGAATATTGCAGTCATGCTCAATATTCAATGCAATATAAGGTGGAGTTTTATGCTTGTCAGTGGCTGAGCTCCTCTGTTGTAGTTTCATTTGGGTTCCTTAAAGTCCCCCCAAAAAAAGGGAGAGGTGGAAAGAAAAAGTGTTAACTTATTCTTGTGTTGAGCATTCCGTCATGCAGTATGCTGATGCTGCCATAAGAAGGCGGTCTCGAGTTGTTCATCTGACATAAAAACCTTTAATAAAAATGTTTAACTAATTAAAATGTACTTGAACTGCAGAAGGATTCATGTGCATACTTGTACAAAGCGTCAATAAATACAAGAATGTGGTTTGCTGTTTTCAACATATGTAAACTTTTTGATGAGCTTTAAACTGTTATCTATAAATAAAATTTGATTTCAAATATTTTATGCAACATGCTGCACTGCAGTTAACTGATTTTAAGCGAGTAAAGTTTTTAAAAATAGAATAAATGTCTTTTCTTCAAACTGTACAGCTAACAGGTTGTTTTTTTTCTAGCCCTAACGTAGCTATCTTTTTTTATTTGACTTTTACTAATCCTGTCTAGCTACAACATAATCAGAATAATCTTTATTTTGCCAAATATGTCCAAAAAACAAGGAATTTGTCTCCGGTAGTTTGAGCAAATCTAGTGAGACAACAGACAGTCAATTGACAGAGAACACTTTTGAGACATAAAGACATTGAGAAAAACAGTCACTGAGCAATAAAGGGTTGCTAGTTATCTGGTAATGTTTGTACAATTGTGCAAAAAGATGCAGAGTCCTCAGACAATTGGAGCAGTTTGAATGACTAATGTAGCAATAGTCCGGTGCAATGACCATTTTGCAAAGGGCGCCTAGACTTCAAGGAATGTATGCAGTTTAAAGTGACTACTACCGCGATAATCTGGGACACTGTTGATTGTGCAAATGTTGCAGATACTCCTCAATCAGTCTGCAAGTGGTGCAGATGGTACTCTAGCATAAGTGGCCACTATTGGTCAACAACAGATGTGCAAATAGTGCAGTGTGGCGAAACTACTACAGTGACTGCACGAGTATGTATAATTGTCCCGACAGAAATGTGACAACAAACTCAAGACAAAGAGACAAAAAATTGGCAGCATGTTGCAATGGAATTGTAGGTTAGGTGTTTAAGAAGTTGATTGCAAGAGGGAAGAAGCTGTTGGAATGTCTGCTTGTTCTAGTTTGCATTCTTCGGTAGCGCCTACCTGAGGGAAGGAGCCGGTGACCAGGATGTGGAGGGTCCGAGAGGATTTTGCACGCTCTTGTCTTAGTTCTGGCAGCGTGCAAGTCCTCAAGGGTGGGTAGGGGGGTACTGACAATCTTTTCAGCAGTTTTGATTTTCTGTTGATTGCAGTTGGAGTTTGTCCTTTTTTGTAGCAGCACCAAACCAGACTGTGATGGAAGAACACAGGATTGATTTGATGACCGCTGTGTAGAACTGCCTCAGTAGCTCCTGTGGCAGGCCGTGCTTTTTTTTCTTTCTTTTTTTTTTTCAAACCCTGCCTAGATAGCATTAGCCATCATGTTTTTTAAATATTTTTGTTTGCAATGCCATCCAGCTAACATGAACATTTTATTTATTTTATCAAAAAAATAGATCCTTTCCAGGAAACTTAGTTCAGTTTTTTCTAACTGTCAAGCAAACATAGCTATATTAATTTTGTATTTTTTTATTTCATTTTTTCTTCTTTTCTGTCCAGTGAAAACATCTCTTAATTTTTTTGTACTTTAAAAATATAAAGGTTTTTTTTTTGTTTTGTTTGTTTTTAATCTATTTGAATTTACATAAATGTGGATAAAATTGTTGGAACCCCTCTGTTAATGGAAAAACCCACAGTAATCACAGAAATAACGATAAGTAGTAATAAATACACATTTCCAAAAAGTTCCAGTTTTGTCTCGTCTGTCCATAGGACCTTCTCCCAGAAGGTTTGACAAGCCACAAAGCTTCAAGACGAGACGAAACTACAACTTTTTCGCTTCCAATCCGATACAGATATTGCAGTCTTGAATTTTGGCCGATACCGATATCGGTGTGATATGATATCAGCAATAATCATCCATACTTTACTTATTTTGAAGTATGGAATATTAGAAAAGCCTTGATCAAACAGAGAGCAATAATCAGCAACAGTAGGTGTGAGAAAAACTGACCCATTTATTATTAACCAATAGGTCACATAAAGTATCTTTTAAAAATAAGAATATACTACAATTGAATAAAATAAAAATTATATTGAGAAATCCAGAAAAATAACTTCAATAAAACCAATAACAAAAATATATATTTAAATTGCAACCACAATTTAAGTGTAAGGATATTCTACATATAAATAGATTAAATAAATAAATAAAAACATGAAAAATAATCTCAATAAATAATCGTGGAAAATAACAAAGTTCAATTCTGCTAGTTTTCTTTCACTGTCAGTATATGGTGGGAACATAGTTTGATTTCTCCACATGTGCGGCAATACACTTTTCCTGCTGTGCACGTCTTGGCCTCTGAGGGGCAGTGTGATACAATGAGATGCACACTTACAGTAAAGAAGGTAAAGTCACGATCGAGTATTATTATAACTCCTTTTTCACAGTTTGAAGCATATATGCCAGAGAGTGTTGCTATATTGCCTGTTTATATGTAGTTATTTAGCGTTTGTGTACCAATATTGATTATTTTGAGACATACAAGTGCCGCGAGTTCAATGGTAATTTTCGTTAGCTCCTCAAAGGTGTTTTTCAATCATTCTGTGTTAGCTTTGAGCTCGGGATTTTTTGGGTCAAAAACGAAGAAAAAAAGAAAGCTCTGATGTATTTGAACATTCAGTAAGTGTAATTCTTTTGTTATGTCAGTTTAGTTTTACAGTGAACTTCAACTGGAGTGTCAATAAACGACTTTAAGCAAGCAACATTCATTCTCCTTGCTACTATGTTAGCACCTAAGGAACCTGTTGTTGTGATAATGGGCTCTGCATGCCTGTCTGGGTGCTGCTGGACAGAAGTGCTGGAGCAGAGTATGAAATGGACTGCTTGTATAAGAGTGGTAAAATCTGAGATTTGAGATCCAGTCCGATAAGATCTGATACTTTTTGTTTTGCTGACATCGGACCGATTTTCGATCTCAATGATCGGCTCGGGACACCCCTACTATTTGGCAAGGCACATCAGCTCTCTGGTCACAGATGCAAAAAATGGAGCATACCAAGAAAAGAACACTGTCCCTACTGTGAAATACAGAGGAGGCTCTGTTATGTTCTGGGGCTGCTTGCTGCATCAGGCACAGGGTGTGTTGAATCATGCAGGATACAATAAAATCTCAAGACTATCAAGGTATTCTAGAGAGAAATAGGGATCTGACTAAAAACACCCAAGAATGGCTAACAGCAAAACATTGGACTATTCTGAAGTGGCCTTGTATGAGCCCTGATCTAAATCCTATTGAACATCTATGGAAAGATCTGAAACATGCTCTCTGGAGAAAGCACCCTTCACACCTGAGACAACTGGAGTAGTTTGCTCACAAAGAATGGGCCAAAATACCTGCTGAGAGGTGCAGAAGTCTCACTCAAGGTTACAAAAATCGTTTGATTGCATTGATTGCCTCAAAAGGTTGTGCAGAAAATAATTTTTGTCGAGGTCTGTTTCATTAGTTTGTTTTTTTAAGCATGTTCAACCATAATTCAAAAGTCTGATTTTCATTGGTTAATTTTCATGTTTTTTTTTAAATTACTTTTGTCAGATTCAAGTTATTTCTGTGCCAACTGCTGTTTTTTTTTTTTTTAATTCATTAACAGCGGTACCAACAATTTTATACATGGGTAAAATTGATATCAAGTTAAGTTTGCTTAACTTTAAATGGAGAGCGAGAGAGCAAGACGGTGCATTTAAAGGTACAGGCATGCAAACTGTACTGAAACCTCAGTGTGTGTGTGACTTTTGGCTTGATTACACTTCATTCAACCAGTTTATATCTTTACATTCTCATCTATTATGTTTTTATGACTATAGTTTACAATATACTGCTACTTGTCTTTTTGAAAAAAAAACATTTGTGGTGTTTTTGTTTGGACTGGAACGGATTAATTGCATTTTGCATTCATTTTAATGGGGAAATATGTTTTGAGAGATGAGTGTTTTGAGATAAGAGGATGGTCACGGAACAAATTAAACCTGTATCTCAGGCACCACTGTATTTGATTGCTCAGTTCCTGTGTATTAACTGAAAATGAGAGGAAATAACACAAAAATAAATCAAGTGGAACATGGACACGTTTATTTGTGATTAAAAACAAAAAATAAGTTGAAATGTAGCTTTTGAACGTCAGCTGGGGACGAACGGCTCGCCAAAGACGTTCCCGTAGGAGGTCTTGAGGAAGCGGACATAGTTTTGCAGGCTGCGGTTGGTCTGGTCCGACTGATCCAGACGCTCCTTCAGGTTCTTCAGCTGGTTCTGGAAGCGACGCTCCATCTGTGGAAAGGGAACAAGTCACGGCGTGAGGCAGAAGGTTTGGTTGCGTCGCTACCCTCCTAACACAAACCCTAACGTGACTTGGCTTCCACAACTACCTTAACAAACTACCTTGACAACAACCTTGTCAGCTACCTCGACAACTACATTAACTACCTTGACAAAGACCATAACTACCTTGACCTTGACAACTACTTTAACAATTATCTTGACCGTAATAACTAACTCTTCAACCACCTTCACAACTACCTTGAGGACTATCTTGACGACTAACTGGACAACTCCCTTAACAAGTACCTTGACAAGTATTTTAACTACCTGGACAGCTATCTAGACCGGAATCTTCAAAACTGCCTTGCCAACAACCTTGAGAACTAAGGAAGTCAGTCAAAAGTCACGTAGTGAGGCGGGAGGCTGCGGTGTGCAGTTACCTCCTCCTTGCTCCGATGCAGCTGACTGAGCTGGGCCTCAGCCCGGCTCAGCTGTTCCTGGAGGTCCAGGGCTTTGGACTGTGACCTGCGCTCCTTGTCCAGGACTCTCTCCACGCTTTGCCGGGCCTGCTGCTGGGCGTCCTCCAGTGCTTGCTGCAGCTGTTGGGTAAGGGCGGCGTTCTCGCGACTTTTCTGGTCCAGCTGCTGTTCTACGCTCAGTACGCTGACCTCCTTCAGGCTAAGTGCCTCACACATCTCCTGGTTCCCCACACGCATGGACTCCAACTTCCTGCAGGGGCACACACACACACACGTTAATCCATCCATCAATTTTCCATACCGCTTTTCCTCACTAGGGTTGTAGGGGTGCTGGAGCTTACCCCAGCCGACGCTGGGCGAGAGGCAGGGTACACCCTGAACTGGTCGCCAGCCAATCACGACACATAGAAACAACCATCTGCACTCACATTCACACCTATGGGCAATTTAGAGGCGTCAATTAACCTACCATGCATGTTTTGGCGATGTGGGAGGAAACCGGAGTACCCGGCGAAAACCGGGGGGAACATGCAAACGCCACACAGGCGGGGCCGGATTTGAACCCGGGGCCTCAGAACTATGAGGCTGATGTGCTGGCCAGTCTTCCACCATGCCATCCTTGTCAAAAACACCTGGCTAATTTCTTCATTTAAAACTAATATGACAACAAGTCACGTCTCAGAAAGGAAACTTTAGGACCCAGACAGGTAACGGTAGTATGAAAGAAGACAGTTACAAGACCTAAAACGTGTCAGACAGTGTTAGGAAGTGGCAGTAGCAAGTTGTTGTGACCTTTCCAGGTTGAGTATCTTCTCTTTGAGGACATTGTTCTCCTCCTGCAACAGCATGTTCCTACGCTGGAACACCTCCAGCTGAGACCCTTGTTGTTCCACCTGAACACCAACATGGATGCATAAAAAAATTATACAGCGTCAAAAAATCTATATTCAAACACCCAAAGAAATAAGACTTTCCAAAGAATGATCTAACACACCCAAATATCTAAAACTTCCAAATACCGACAACATCCAAAGTTCTTGAACAGCAAATGATTAAGTACACCCCTCCCCCACAAAAAAATAAAACATCCGAGTGAATCCCTTGAACAGCCAAAGAAATACTTCAGAAATCCAAAGAAGGATCTAGAATATACACAGAGATTTTGCGCATCCAAGGAAAAATCTAGAAAATCCAAAGGAAGACCTAGGACACACAGAAAGATCTACAACAGCAAGAGGAAGATCAAAGACATCCACAGAAAGGTTTAGAACATGCAGAGATCTAGAAGATCCTTCTGGTACCTTGTGTCTGACTTCAGCGAGGGTGGCGTTGTGCTCCAGGTTCCTCCTCTGGTGGTCATCGGCCTCTTGCTGCACCTGCGCCAGCTGCTGTTCGCTCCTGCGCAGGCGCTCGGGGAGCGTCTCCAACTGGCGCAGGCGGAGTAGCTCCTTCCTTAGCTGCTCCTGCTCCCGTTCCTGCGCCACCATGGCCTCCCGAGCCTCCAGCTGAGCTTCGTTCACCTTCAGTCGCTGCTCCTCGCACTGCAGGTCTGCCTGCTGAGCCTGACCAACATAGTATCAAGTTAGGTCCATCTGGTATGCTCTCATCCCTTCTAGGATAGTCTTATCTACTTTGACATGGGCTAGTATTTTCTACTCTGCCATGGTTGAGTCCAGGTTAAGATAGTCAAGTTAAGCCTAGGCATGGATGGGATAGTGTAGTCTACTCTAACATAGACATTCTAGTCCTAGACAGTCTAGTATAGCATGGTCTAATCTAGTTAAGCCTAGTTTAGTCTAGTTTATTGTCTGTAGTCCAATCTAGGACGGGTTAGGTTATCATAGGGTGGTCCTAGTTAAGGATGGGAATGAATAAAATTTTTCCGATTCTGATTCCATTTTCGATACTGCTTCTCGATTCGATTCTTGGTCGATTCTCTTATCAATTCTCAAATTTGTAGTTTGGGTGAGAAAAACATACAGGGGACATTAAATAGATTTTTAAAAATAATTAAATGACTAAAATAAAATACGCCCGCTGGATATTATATCCAGGATTCTCACAATCATCAAAATGTTATCAAAGAAAAACGATCAATGTGCCACGGTGCAGGTTGTGTATGCAAGTTTCTGCGTTTTAAACGCACCCTGAACTCATTTTGTGTGTCTTGCAGCAAGCGTGTGACGAAAGTTCTTCTGCCCTCCCTGAGCATGCTTTCAGCTGTTTAATGATACCGCATTTGGAATTTACTGTAAAACTAAACGCACAACAAAAAGGAATTACACACATTGTATATTTAAATACAAGACATCATTTTAGCGATCTCCAGCTTAATGGTAACAGTCACTAGAAAACCCTATTGAAAGTCTAGCTAAAATTAGCATTAGAAAAAACTAATATTCACACACAGAACACTGCAGACAGGTAAAATACTCTCAGCTATATATTCTTCCTAATCTGTGAAAAATGAGTTTATTAAAGTTCTATTGTGACTTTCTTCTTTTACGAATATTTTAGCTTACAGAAATGTGTACTCTATGCATGCATCGCACCACACTGCCCCTAAGAGGCCAAGGGAAACTTTCAGTCGCAGTTTCTGGCAGGGCGGATTTTGTATAACACCAGGAAAATCTTCCTGCACTATTCCCCGGAATGCATTGCTATAGTTATTATATATAAATTACTTTATCCCAGCTATCTCCTGCCCGAAGATAGCTGGGATAGGCTACAGCACGCCTGCGACCATCGTGAGGATAAGCGGCTTGGAAAATGGATGGATGGATGGACAATTGGTTGGCATAAATACTTTAGGCTAATATTTTTTACCCAACTTTAACAACAGTCTAGTATTGTATTAGCCTAGTCCGACATAGTCTAGGACAGTACAACAGTTTAGGATAGTCTAGAATAGGATGGGATAGTCTAGTCTACTCAAGTATATTCTAGTCAAGTCTATTCCTGTTTTGTATCATCTGGCATAGTCTAGTTTAGCATACTTTACTCTAGGACAGGATCGTGGAGTTGAGTCGAGAATGGGATAGCGTAAAATAGCACAGTCTCGCACAGGGGTGTCAAACTCATTGTAGTTCAGGGGCCACATACAGTACATAGTAATATAGTATTGCACTTTAAAATTAAATCAACTTCTGAAGACCTAGGAATTATTACCACTCCATTGTCTACATGAGCATAGTCATTCTCAAACTGATCCTTAGTCTCCAGCACTCCATTGTTTTATATATTTTATCACTTTCAAATTCATCCTGTTTTGGACCACAGGCTGTATGTTCGACGCCACAGGTGTAGCAGCGTACAGTATGATAGTCAAGCCTGACAGGTTAGAATGGTCTAGTCAAGTCGAGGCAAGGATGGGGTAGTCTAGTCTTGTCCTATACAGTCCACTCTATTCTAGTTCAAGTTAGTCTAGCACAGTATAGTATTCTCTAAAATAATCTCATCTGTCACAGTCTAGTCTGTGATGGTCCAGTTTATCATCTTGTACAGGACTGTCTAGTCCAGTCTAGTAATGACTAGTGTAGTTGGGTATAGTCTGGTTTGTACAGGGCAGCCTAGTCCAATCCAGTCGAGGCTCAGACAGGATATCACTGGGAACTCTAGTTTGTCATAAAATAGTTTGCCATATAATATTTTTTTTATCTGGTATAGCACAGTCTAGACTGGGATAGGCTGTAACAGGATAGTCTAGTCTGCATAGTCTAGTTTATCATCTAAGTAGGACAGTCCAGTCGGGCCTAGGATGGTCTAGTCTGTCATAGTCAATTTTGTCACCTGGTGCAGGACAACCTAGTCCAGGCAAGGATGGTTTAGTGTAGTCTGTCATCATTTAATTTGTCATCTGGTGTAGAACAGTCTAGGATGGGATAGCCTATGATAGGATAGTCGAGTCTGTCATAGTTGAGTAAAACATAATCTATCATGGTTTAGTCAGGGTTAGTATAGTCTAATCCATTCTAGAAAGGCGCAGGATGTCACAGGGTAGTCTAGTCTGTCATAGTGTAATTTGTTATCTGGTAGCGCAAAATCTAGTGCAGTCTAGGACTGGATAGGATATCACAGGACTGTCTAGTCTGTCATCGTGCAATTTTTCATGGTTGTTAGGGTAGTCTAGTCCAGTCTACATATCAGATAATACAGTACAGCGGTTCACGGTTCGGCAGTCGCAAATTCACCTTTATTTTTTTCGGAACCGATCTCTCCAGAACTGCAGAAAACTATGCATACTAGTGTTTTTCTTTGATGTGTCAAGAAGGCCTACGCTCGCATGCTAACATACTTGTGTGTTCTAGAGCTACAGATCTCCATAGCATACCTTCCTCTTGTACTTGTCCAACACTGCTTCGAGTTTCTTGTACGATGTCATGAGCTGTCGCGTTTCCTCCTGAGCGACTCGCAGCTTTTCCTCGCCGGACGTCACTTGAGCCTGAACGAAAACTCCAACCCTTAATGCTCACCTGAGGAAGCTTGCTACAATATGCCTTGATGATCCGTACCTTCAAGGACTGTTTGTCTAGCGCCATGGCGGTCTTCTCAGCACTTAGACGGTGGAGCTGGTCTCGAAGCTCCTCCCTCTCGCCGCGACTTCGCTCATCCGCCATGTGATGCTGAGCGTTCCACTCGCTCACCTGCCTGGGAGAAGGCAAAAGACAGTCTAATCTAGCATAGTCTAGTTTTTCATATTTTAATGTCTGACAGCATTGGAGAGTGCAATCCGATATGGTCAAGCATAGCCTAGTCTACCGTAGTCTTGTATAGGAATACTCTAGTCTCGCATAATATAGTACTAGTATAGTCTATTCTAGTACTGTGTAGTATAGCATCGTCTAATATAGCAATAGTTTAGTCTGGCAAAGTCTAGTGTAGTCCATGAATAGACACTTATCGGTGTGGATGGCTCCCACAGGTTTGTTTTCCCCGACCTGGGTCCTCAGTACCTTGCCAGGTATTATACTATTAATCAATACTTTATGTGCTAGGGGTGGAACGATTCACAAAATCCACGGTTCGGTTCGCATCTCAGTTTTGTAGTGACGGTTTTCGCTTCGGTGCTACTAACTAAAAGTTTGGCAAAGGTGGAGTAATTGATTGAAATAAAGAAATTTGGGCAATATACTGTACTCATTTTTATCAAATTATTACGACCAATTATTGATAAAGGTAGCGTTATCCAGCGATCATGGGTTCTATGTACATCATAAATTAAAGGATCATAATTTGCAGGGACAATTATTTTAATTAAAGGTGTGATATTTATGTTATAGCCCCGCCCACAAAATCAAGAACATTCAAACGGTGAAAAAGATGCTTAAGGTATAGCTCAACAATTCAGCACTATATTGTTATGTATTTGCATATGTTTTCAGCACTACAAACATCCATCCATCCATTTTCTGAGCCGCTTCTCCTCACTTGGGTCGCGGGCGTGCTGGAGCCTATCCCAGCTGTCATCGGGCAGGAGGCGGGGTACACTCTGAACTGGTTGCCAGCCAATCACAGGGCACATACAAACAAACAACCATTCACACTCATAGTCACACCTACGGGTAATTTAGAGTCTCCAATTAATGCATGTTTTTGGGATGTGGGAGGAAAAGTGCCCGGAGAAAACCCACGCAGGCACGGGGCTGGGGATTGAACCCGGGTCCTCAGAACTGTGAGGCTGACGCTCTAACCAGTCGTCCACCGTGCCGCCACTACAAACATATTTAATGTATTTAGAAACAAAACACAGATAGTTGCTTAGAGACCCTTTAAAGGCTGGCTCGCTACATGCTAGCATCGCGTAGCCGCGGGTGAAGTTTTTTGTGCTTATCAAAACACCTCAGTCAGTCACAAATAGCGATTGCACTTCTGTGATACTTCTAGGAGAAACTTGTTGCTTGAGCCGCCTCCGTAAGCGGGGGAAGGAGGGTCGTTGGCGCGAACGGCGATGAATGGGACAGGACATCGCGCTATAAGGAGCGGCCAAGCCAAGGAACCAGAGATTTTGTGTTGGGGAGATAAAGACACGGAAGTCCCATCGTAAGGTTACTGCTTTGACCGGGTCTGTATCTGTTCTCTCTCAGGCAATATCTGTGGTGACGCGCCCCATGCACAGTGGCCGTTTCTGATATGGGTGATATGGGCAGCCGCCCAGGGCGCCATTTGGTCCAGGACGGCCTCTGCCCATGCAATATGATTGGCTGTTGCATCGCTTGAAGGCATAACGTGGATGACGTGTCCGCGCCACAATCTTGGCTAACTTGCTACTGTGCTGTGGCGTGACAGTCGCCTCGTTGGTAAATGAGGAAAAAAAAAGAAGAGTCGTGCATGTTATGAACCGAACGGAACATATCGGAACCGAAACAGTTGAACCGAACCGTACTGACTGTTTTCAAAAACCGTTCCATCCTTAGTATGTGCTGTGTGCGTGTGTACGTGCGGGTGTGCTTGTTGAAGCGGGTGTGTTTTGTGTTTATATGTGGGGGTGGGTCCTGTATACAGTATTTGTTGCCATTTTAATTGTCAGTTTTAATTTCTGTAAAGCACTTTGTGTTGTATTTTAATGTATGAAAAGTGCTATATAAATAAATTAGATTTGACTAGTATAGCATAGTCTATTACGTCATAGAATAGGATACTGTAGTCTATCATAATCTTTTTATCGTTTTGTAGTCTTGCATTATGCAATCTGTCATAGTCTAGTCCAACGTAGTGTAGTGTGTCATATTTTAATGTCAGACAGAATAGGATAGTCTAGTCTACATACTCTAGCTAGCATAATCTAGTCTAATGCATAGTCAAGTCTATAATGGTCTAATTCATATGGGCCAGGAAACAATAATGTAGCCCTATATAGTCTAGCATAGTGAAGGCTAGTCTAATAATAGTCTAGGATAGTCTAGTTTTACATAATAAAACATAGCCTATTCCAGTCCAGCCTCGTCAAGTCTTGCCTCGTGCAGTCGAATATAGTATTAGTCTAGACTAGCACAATCTAGTTTGACACAATTTACAGAATAAATCAGCCTAATCTTGTTGAGTCTTACTTGGAATTGTCTACCATCATAGCATATCCTATTCTAGTCCATTACAGTCTTACATAGTGTAGTGTAGTCTAGTCTCCTAGTCCATATAATATACTGCATTACGCATTTCTCACAGTTCAATCAGCAGGATAGGATAGTTGTCAACTTGTCTCATCCTATGTTGCGTAATGTACCACGACAGCATGGCCAGGTATGGCATAACACTGTGTGTACTCACAATTTGAGTGCTGTGATGTTGTCTTCCAGCTGACTTCTGGCCGTGGCCTCCTTGGCGATGCGCAGACGCAGCTCACTACACGTGGACAACGCCTGGGCCAGCTGGGACTCCTTCAAAAACAACAGGCAGGTGTTGCCTTCAGGGACTGTCAGTAATCTTCACCATTATTTACATACCGTCTCCTGCAGCCTCTAGTTGAGCATAATCTAGTATGGCTGTAAATTGGTCTAGCATAGTCTAGTCATAGTGTTGTCTTGAATAGTCTAGTGATACTGTCATCTCGCATAGGGTACACCACTTGTTTGGGGACGATTAAAGTCGGCTATGTTTATGCCCACCTGCGCAAGACAGCCCCTTTTGTTAAATACACCGGATGCGTGCGTCTGGAAGATTACGACAACCTGGTCTAACCCGCCCGTCGCAGAGTTACGCCACGCCCCATGCCGGATTTGCGCTGGTCACGAAAATATCGCAACAATTCTGTACTAAATTGTTTTCAGTAGTCTTTGCACGGCGGCACGTTGACCGACTGGTTAGAGCGTCTGCCTCACAGTTCTGAGGACCGGGGTTCAATCCCCGGCCCCGCCTGTGTGGAGTTTGCATGTTCTCCCCATGCCTGCGTGGGTTTTCTCCGGGCACTCCGGTTTCCTCCCACATCCCAAAAACATGCCTGGTAGGTTAATTGACAATTCTAAATTGCCCATAGGTGTGAATGTGAGTGCGAATGGTTGTTTGTTTGTATGTGCCCTGTGATTGGATGGCAACCAGTTCAAGGTGTACCCCGCCTCCTGCCAGATGATAGCTGGGATAGGGTCCAACACGCCCGTGACCCGAGTGAGGAGAAGCGGCTCAGAAAATGGATGGATGGATAGTCTTTGCACGTTTTCGGCACATACAGTGGGTACGGAAAGTATTCAGACCCCTTTAAAATGTTCACTCTTTTTTATATTGCAGCCATTTGCTAAAATCATTTAAGTTCATTTTTTTCCACATTAATGTACACACAGCACCCTATATTGACAGGAAAAAAATAAATTTTTGCAGATTTAATAAAAAAAGAAAAACTGAAATATCACACAGCCATAAGTATTCAGACCCTTTGCTCAGTATTTAGTAGAAGCACCCTTTTGAGCTAATACAGCCATGAGTCTTTTGGGGAATGAGTCAACAAGTTTTTCACAGCTGGATTTGGGGATCATCTCCCATTCCTCCTTGCAGATCTTCTCCAGTTCTGTCAAGTTGGATGGTGAAGATTGGTGGGCAGCCATTTTCAGGTCGTTCCAGATATGCTCAATTGGGTTTAAGTCAGGAATCTGGCTGGGCCATTCAAAATCAGTCAGAAGTCAATTCTGTCTCTGAGCTCTTCAGGCAGTTCCTTTGACCTCATGATTCTCATCTGACATGCACTGTGAGCTGTAAGGTCTTATATAGACGTGTGGCTTTCCTAATCAAGTCCAATCAGTATAATAAAACACAGTTGGACTCCAATGAAGGTGTATAACCATTTTAAGGATGATCAGAAGAAATGGACAGCACCCGAGTTAAAGTCACAGCAAAGGGTGTGAATACTTATGGCTGTGTGATATTTCTGTTTTTCTTTTTTAATAAATCAGCAAAAATATCAACTATTCTTTTTTTCCTGTCAATGTGGGGTGCTGTGTGTACATTGAGGAAAAAAATAGTTTATGCTTTTAGCAAATGGCTGCAATATAACAAAGAGAAAAATTTAAGGGGGTCTGAAAACTTTCCGTACCCACTGTATCTTCAAACATTTAATGTATTGAGAAGAAAAAGATAATGATTTTCCTAGACCTTTAGTTTTTGTGCCTTAAAATACAATCACTGTGATCAGATATTATATACACGTAACTGAAATCTGATGTTTTGTAAAATGACATCAAAAAAGTCATTAAATGTAAAGATTTCCCTAATGTAATTGTTTTGTCATAAAACAAAGGGAAAAACGTATTGTAATTCATGATTATATTAAGTATGGTATGATTTTAGTGGTCCGGCCCCTTTGACATCATATTAGGCTGTATGTGGCCTCTGAACTACGATGATGACACCCCTGGTCTAGTCTACTATAGTCTAATAATAGTTTATCAATAGTCAAGTGCAGTCATAGCATAGTCTAGAATAGTAATAGTCTAGTGTGGCATAGTCTAGTCTAGTACAGTCTACTCTTGTAATAGTCTAGTCAAGAATAATCCAGTTTAACAATAGTCTATCATATTCAAGTCGAGTAATAGTCTATACTAGCATAGCAATAATATAGTATAGTTCTAATCTTGTTTAGTATAGTCTTAAACAGTAATGGTCTGGTCTAGTAATAGTGTAGTCTATTAATAGTCAAGTACAGTAACAGTCTATCTATCATGGTCTAGAATAGAAATAGTTAATCTAGTGAAGCACAGTCTGGTCATCGTCTATCATAGAAATAGTCTAATCTAGAAAAGTCTAGTTTATCATAGTTTAATATATGACGTGATAGTCCAGTTAAGTCCAGGATGTGACAGCATATGATGTGTCTATTCTGACATACTCTAGTATAGTCTAGTCAATCCTAGTCTAGTCTAGATTAGGATAGTTCTTCTTTGCGTACTTTCTCCTGCAGCCTGGCTCCCATCTGCCTGGATGCCTCCTCGGCCTGCTCGGCATGCTGGGTAAGCAACGCAAGGGCCGCCTCATCGTCGTTTTCCCGCCGTTGCTCATAGGCTTGCTGCAGGCACAAGTTGAGACATGGGGACGGTTTAGTATATGATTAGTCTAATATAGTATAGTCCTGTATGTCATAGTCTAGGCCAGGTTAGGATAGTCATGTGGGAAAAGTCTTGTCGTGGATAATCGTATCTATTACAATCTAGCCTTGTGTGGTCTAACATAGTCAATTTTATCTAGCCAAGCATAGTCTACTCTAGTAATAGTCTATCATAGTCTCGTCTAGTACTGGTCTAGCATGGTCGAGTCAAGTACGAATACAGTGTAGCACAGTAATAATCTAGTATACTACTAGTCTAGTTTATCATAGTCTAGGACAGTGATTCTCAACTGGTGGGTTGGTACCCAAAAGTGGATAGCGGCGCCATTTTTGGTGGGTCGCGGACAGCAATTAAAATTTACAGGGGGTTCTCAGTTTACGACGTTACTGACATGCAGTACGACATTTCGAAGTTGGATAGCGTAAGAATACATTTTCATGTGGTACAAGAAAATATCCTCAGTTAGGAAGGTTTTTACTGATTTTCAATGGATTGTTTTATTTTTATGGCCTATAAGTGTTTTTCATACAAGTACAGGTACATCTCAATAAATTACAATATGATAGATAAACCCATTTATTTTAGTACTCATACATTATATAGATTAATTAAACACTTAATAATTAATTAGGCAAATTCCTGCCTAATTTCTACATTAAAAATAATGTTGTTTCTTGATTGTTTGTTATGTAATATTGTAGGTTGTAGAGATTTGGGGTTTTTGTTTGCTGTAAACTATAATCATTGAAATTATACATATACCTCTCTATTGGAAAAAATCATGAACTATTTCACTCTGTGTAGTGCATTTCTATGATTTTCACTTTTTGACGTGAGCTACCTAAATAAATTAAGCTTTTGCTACTATTCTAATGTATTGAGATGTACCTGTATTTACTGTAATCATGACCTTTATACTGTGTTAGTGCAGGTTAGTGATAGGCTATATGGTGCATTTCAACTTGCTTACAAATTTGGGTTAAGTCACCACCAAAGGATCAGTGTAATATTTAATGTACATACCAAACTAACTTTATTGGAAAATAACATTTTGAGAGGCATGCATCAGAAATGTTATGACTCGGTGTGTAAAGACAACTTCCGGCAGCATTTAAACAGCCTCTCACATAAAAAACGTCATGGTGTTTCTATAGCATAATAATCTAGACTGTTAAAACTGTTACGGTTGCTTTGGTCTGCATCCATTTCCTAATAATATTAAAAAAAATTAGATGTTTAACTTTCCTAAAAAGAAGAAATCAGTGCCAAGATATTCATTATTGTACATGTTGTTCATCATCAGTTTCTTAATAAGGTGCTCTGATAGGCACTTTCAACATGCATGTGTAGTTAAAATATGATTTAAAACATTTTCAATGGCTGTTTTTGAACAATACCGTGTCTTTATTGTTCTTAACGTCTTTTAAAGTGGGTCGCAACTTAGTAACAACAGGAAAATGCGGATCCCAGTGTAACAACAGTTGAGAACCAATCGTCTAGAATAGTTGTAGTGTAATCTTAATAGTGTTGTCTGTAAATAGTGTAGTGTAGAGTAGTCAACAATACTCTAGTCTAGTACTAATCTAGTACCAGTGTTGTCTATCAAAGTGTAGACTATTATAGTGTCAGACAGTAATAGTCTAGTATAATACTAGTCTAGTTTAGGATAGTCTAGAGTCGTAATTGTGTAGAGTATCTTAGTCTAGTCCAGCATTGTCTCATAAAGTAATAGTCTATTAACAGTACAGCGTACAGTACACTAGTCTCGGAATAGTCTCATATAGTAAAAGCTTTGCATATCATGGTTTATAGTCTATCATTTAATAGCATAGCCTATTCTAGTCTAGTCCATTCCAGATTTATATAGTTGAGCAAAATCTACCCTAATCTGTCACAATTCAATCTATTTTAATCTACAGCATTGGTTAGTCGAGGATGGGAATGACCAAGGGTGGACTGGGACAAAAAAAATGTAATAAAATAAAAATCGGCCCTGGCGTTTTTGGTTTGTTTTAAAACTAACTCGGCATAGAGGGTTTCCTATTAACTCAAACTACTATGCAGCCTTTCAACACACTTTTAACCTAAACATAAAATATTATGATGTGGCCTAAAATGGACACTTCTTGTTCATTCAACATTTTCTCAGTCTTGAACATTTGCTATTACCTCAAAGTCCCTTATTGAGCAAATGTTAAAACCTGCTTACAGGCAGTTCCACTTCGCGGCTCATTTTGTCCCGCAGTTCCTCCACCTGCCCCTGCTGATTTCTTTCTTCACCTGTTCAACCTGCTATTGTCACAGCCAGGGCTGGAAGCTACAGCAGCCCCTGCAACGAACATATCTGTGATTTTGGCACATTTTGCATCATCTGAGATGAGATTCATTTTCTTTGCACTCTTTTGTGTTTTTGTTTCTCCGTGTTGCTTTCACTATGTCGTCGCTTACACAACTGGGAAACTAGGAGCGGCAGTGATATGGGACAGATTTCATACTATATCGGTAACTACTTCGCATCGGCCCCCAGAGGCCTGTTGGCCGATGGCCAGCCCACCCCTAGAAATGTCTAATTTTGTCGAGTCTTGTGTTACATACTTTGGGACATCTTGTCTAGTCTATTCCAGTCTCATATCGTCTCGTACTGGCTGGTTTAATATCGTCTAATCTGTCACAGTTCATTCTAGTTATATCTGATGGGTAGGATAGCCTGGGATGGGGTACAGGAGTCCTGTGTTGTACAGTCTGGTACATCACATCATAGCCTATATTCCAGTTGTATACCATCTTGCACTTTAATTAGAATGTGGACCTGCAGCTGAGCGGCCATTGTGACTTTTTCATCTTGTACTCGACTGAGCTGAGACTCCAAATGGTCTCGAGTGGACGCCAAGATCCTGGACAGCTCCTCCGTTGTCTTGGCGTGCTCCTGACATGGAAGACAGCGAGATGAACATGTGAGCTTCGACACTTATTACATGTTTATAACGTGTGTGTAAAATGTTGAGTACTAATCTATCCTAGTATAATCTTGTTTGTCCTTGTCTAATCTACAACAGGGTAAAGTAGTCTAGTTGAGTTTAGAAAAGGATGGGATAGTCAAGTAATAAATGGCTGAGTCTATAACACCCTATTCAAGTTCTATATGGACTAGCATAGTGCATTAATGTCTAGTCTAGTATAATAAAACAAAGCCTAGTCTAGTAATGGTCTAATCAATCTTAGTCTAGTCTAGTATAGGGATAGCATAGTCCAGCCTTGTATATTTATAGTGCAGTCTAGTAGGGTCTAGTATAGTAATAATCTAGTCTAGCGTAGTCCAGTAATATTTTAGCATGGAGTAATCAAGTATAGTAATTCTAAAGTCTATTCCAGTCCTATATAGTCTAGCATAGTCTGGTCTATCATATTTTAGTAAATTAATAATTAGTATGACATAATCTAGTCTAGTAATAGTATAATCTGCCATTGTCCATTTATATTCTACCATAGTTTAGTCAAGTACAGTGTTAGTCTGGTATAGTTAGAGTCTAATCTATCATAGTAATAGACTAGTCCGGTGATTCTTTACTGGTGGGTTGAGACCCAAAAGTGGGTCGCAGATTCAATCTGGGTGGGTCGCGCACAAGTAGTAAAAAAGAAAGAGGGTGCTTGTTTCATGACGGTACCGACATACGACTTACTGTTTCTCATTTGATTGTCCCATTCATGTTATTTTTAATACAAATATCGTAATTATGACTTTAATACTCCGTTAGTGATAGATTTAACACCTTCCGACTCATTTACAAATTTGTCATAAACCGGGTACAGTGAATTATTTACACACACCCATGTCAGACTTTCCTTTTGTTTGGAAAATAACAGTATTTTAACAGGCATGTGTCAGAAAACTAATGAAACGTATCGTACATGGAAGATAATAAGTAAAGGACTTTCCCTGAAAGAAATCAGGCAAAGATACAAGAGACATTTTGTGACAGTATTTTGTGCAAGTCCATCCACCCATTTTCTGCACCGCTTATCCTCACTAGGGTCGCGGGTATGCTGAAGCCTAACCCAGCTATCATCGGGTCAGAGGAGGGCTACACCCTGAACTAGTTGCCAGCCAATCGCAGGGTACATATAAACAAACAACCGTTCGCACTCACATTTACACCCATGGGCAATTTAGTGTCTTCAATTAACCTACCCTGCATGTTTTTGGGACGTGGGAGGAAACCAGAATACCCGGAGAAAACCCACGCAGGCACGGGGAGAACATGCAAACTCCACACGTGAGGCTGGATTTGAACCCGGTTCCCCAGAACTGTGAGGCAGATGTGCTCACCAGTCCTCCACCGTGACGCCTTTTGTGCAAGAGTGATATCTAATTTGACTTCATTAATTTACATACATGCAGTTGTCATATTAATCTTCAGTTTCTTAATATGGTCTGCTAAAAGGAATTTTCAACATATAAGCACAGTGTAGCTATGTTAAAAATATATATATTTTTTCCTAGGTTATTTTTGAAAAATACAACAGTGTTTATTATTAACAGTGTTTATTATGTGAACCACTGGCCTCGTCTAGTAATATTCGAGCATAGACAAGCCAAGTATAGTAACAGTTAAGTCTATTCAAGTCCTATAAACGTCCTAACGTAGTCTGGTCCAGCAAACTGTAGTGTAGTAATACTGTAGTCTAGTTTGACATTGTCTCGTCTAGTAATATTGTAGCTTTACATAAAATAGTATAGCAATAATCTGGCATTGTTAAACATAGTATTAAAATACTTTGGCACAGTCCAGTTTAGTACAGTAATAGTCTAGTGCCACTCTAGTCTTGCATAGTCTAGTAATACTGTAGTCTAACAAAGTAATAGTGTGGTCTAGCATAGTAAAAGTCAAGCCTAACAATAGTGTAGTCTATCAATTTCTAATCTACCATGGTCTGATCTAGGAATTGTCTACTCTAGTGTACTATAATATGGTAGGTCGAGCCTAGTAATAGTCTAGTTTTGCATTGTCTAGTCTAGTAATCATTTATTCTACTCTAGCAATAGTCTAGTCTATATAGTCTACTATAGTAATAGTCTAGAAAAGATACAGTATAGTTTTGCATAGTCTATAGTCTAGTAATATAGTCTAGAATACTTAAATGTCGCATAGCCTACTCATGAATAATAATGCACACTGCTTATATTATATAGCACTTTTCAAGGCACTCAAACATGCTTTACAATTGCACACATTAGTCATTGACAACTACAAGCTACTTGTGTAGCCACAGCTGCCCTGGGGCAGTCTGACAAAAGCGTGGCTGCCATTCTGTGGCCACAGCCCCTCCTACCACCAACAACCATCCAACAAAAATCATACATTCGTACAAGTCTAGTCTAGCATAGTAGTAGTCTAGTTTTGCAGAGTCTAGTCTAGTTCTAGTACATTCTAGTCTAGCGTATTCTACTTTGTCAGTCTTGCTTAGGACAAATCCTTTACTGTAACATATTTATATACTGTTTACATGTTAGTGAGGTGTTTTAAAAGATTATGTTATGGTAGACCTTCTCAAAATTCAAAGACTCTGTGAGCTGGGAGGCTTCTTTCTCCTTGCTGGACAGTTTGGACACAAGTCTCTGGAGGACACAGAAACATCAGAATATTTTCTATTAACACGTTCCATACAACAAGGTGTTGGTTCTGTGATTGTGATGACTTGTTATGTTCATGGTGGTGGTGACGGTTACTGTTACAGTGGTGGTTATGACAATGGTTATTCTAATAGCGCTGGTGGTGGTAGAAATTGTTATGTTGATGGTTATAGTTATGGTTATGTTGATGATTATGGCTGTGTTTATGATTATATTATGCTGGTTATGGTCCTCACAATATTCTCAGCCTCAACATCAGCCAGTCTGCTCTTGAAAGCTTCGTTCTCCTCAGAGTGTCTCTCTGCTTCCCTCTGCTGAAAGGAGAAAGAACAACTACTGTAGTAATGTACTAGTACTTGTCTAGCAGTCTAAACTATCATAGTCCATTTTAGCATAGTAATAGTCTATTGTACAACCCCAATTCCAATGAAGTTGGGACGTTGTGTTAAACATAAATAAAAACAGAATACAATGATTTGCAACCATGTTCAACCATCCATCCATTTTCTTTACCGCTTATCCTCACTAGGGTCGCGGGCTGCTGGAGCCTATCCCAGCTATCTTCGGGCGGGAGGTGGGGTACACCCTGAACCAATCGCAGAACACATAGAAAACAAACAACCATTCGCACCCACATTCACACCGACGGGCAATTTAGAGTACCAATCAACTTACCACGCATGTCTTTGGGATGTGGGAGGAAACCGGAGTGCCCGGAGAAAACCCACACAGCCAGGGCCGGGATTTGAACCCCGGTCCCCAGAACTGTGAGGCAGATGTGCTAACCACTACACTAATACACTACAAAGACAAGATATTTAATGTTCAAACTGATAAACTTTATTGTTTTTAGCAAATAATCATTAACTTAGAATTTTATGGCTGCAACATGTTCCAAAAAAGCTGGGACAGGTGGCAAAAAAGACTGAGAAAGTTGAGGAATGCTCATCAAACACTTGTTTGGAACATCCCACAGGTGAACAGGCTAATTGGGAACAGGTGGGTGCCATGATTGGGTATAAAAGGAGCTTCCCTGAATTGCTCAGTCACTCACAAGCAAAGATGGGGCGAGGTTAACCTCTTTGTGAACAAGTGCGTGAGAAAATAGTCGAACAGTTTAAGGACAATGTTCCTCAACGTACAATTCCAAGGAATTTAGGGATTTCATCATCTACGGTCCATAATATCAACAAAAGATTCAGAGAATCTGGAGAACTCACTGCATGTAAGCGGCAAGGCCGAAAACCAACATTGAATGCCCGTGACCTTCGATCCCTCAGGCGGCACTGCATCAAAAACGACATCAATGTGTAAAGGATATCACCACATGGGCTCAGGAACACTTCAGAAAACCAATCTCAGTAAATACAGTTCGGCGCTACATCCATAAGTGCAACTTGAAACTCTACTATGCAAAGCAAAAGCCATTTATAAACAACAACCAGAAACGCCGCCGGCTTCTCTGGGCCCGAGCTCATCTAAGATGGACTGATGCAAAGTGGAAAAGTGTTCTGTGGTCCGACGAGAATTCAAATTGTTTTTTTTGTTTTTGGAAATTGTGGACGCCGTGTCCTCCGGGCCAAAGAGGAAAAGAATCATCCGGACTGCTATGGACGTAAAGTTCAAAAGCCAGCATCTGTGATGGTATGGGGCTGTGTTAGTGCCAATGGCATGGGTAACTGACACATCTGTGAAGGCACCATTAATGCTGAAAGGTACATACAGGTTTTGAAGAAACATATGCTGCCATCCAAGCAACGCCCCTGCTTACTTCAGCAAGACAATGCCAAACCACATTCTGCACGTGTTTCAACAGCCTGGCTTCGTAGTAAAAGAGTGCGGGTACTAGACTGGCATGCCTGCAGTCCAGACCTGTCTCCCATTGAAAATGTGTGGCGCATTATGAAGCGTAAAATATGACAACGGAGACCCCAGACTGTTGAACAGCTGAAGCTGTAACACAGTGGTAAACATGACCCTGTCCCAGCTTTTTTGGACCGTGTTGCAGCCATAAAATTCTAAGTTAATGATTATTTGCTAAAAACAATAAAGTTTATCAGTTTGAACATTAAATATCTTGTCTTTGTAGTGTATTCAATTAAATATAGGTTGAACATGATTTGCAAATCATTGTATTCTGTTGTTATTTATGTTTAACACTACGTCCCAACTATATTGGAATTGGGGTTGTATTATAGTAATCTATACTAGTCACCTGTAGCATAGTCTAGTCTAGTAATGGTCTAGTGTCGTATAGTATAGCTGAGGATTGTTAAGACCCTCACATTAGATTCGAACTTGCTTCTTTAGGTTGCAAATCGAACGTTGGAATTCGATTCGATTCAATACTAACTAAAATGTTCCAATATCGCTTCAGTAAGAAGTAGAAATACACAAATAATTAAGAGTAAATTTTGACAATTTTTAAATATACATTTTTGGTGCCATGTAAAAATATATTTCGTACGTCATGTCACATTTTTTAAGCAATAAAACTTCTAAAACTAAAAATGTGCACATAGGTTATTTGTGCATATGGAGTACAAAATAAAAAAATATGACAGTTGTGTACAAACACTGAAAAGGTAAAGTGCATGTAAACGTTGTCTTTATTTCCTCTTGGAAATGGTAATTAAAAATTAAAATTATTAAAAATAATTAACTATAAGTATATAGTATAAGTAAGTGTAAGTATATAAGTAAGTATAAGTATAGTACAAGTATATAAATAAGTAACTTATTTGTGCATAAGAAGTATAAAAGTAAAAACATGATGGTGACAGCTCTATATTGAAAAAGTAAAGTGCATGTATCCTTAAACAATATTTCTTTACCTATTAGGGTTGGGGTTACAATTATTATTTGCATGGTTTTTAAGTAATACCTAAAGAAGTAGCATGTTTGCAGCACTTAGACAATTGTCAGTACTTGCTTTGTCAACGCCCATTCCTTTATTGCATCTGTCAACAAGTTTGCTTTATTGCTCCCTGTGTGGCTTCCGTTGCAAGGCTCTAGTCTGCAGAACATTTGACACTAATTCCTACTCGTTAGAAATGAAATGAGAAGTCATGGTTATGTACGTAGGGGTCAGTAGTCGCTCTGGAAGTCCAACCATCACATGTCAGTGCCACCATCCTTTCTGCAGACTTCAACGACTCCAAAACTGCTGTCTTAACTCAGCGTAACTCTGCTTCGGTACAGCGACTTCTGACGTGTTTTCATGTTGGTATTGCATATCATGGTTTGAGTCTCTTTTGTCAACTTCCTGTGTTCTGTATTTACAGCGGAATCCAAAATGACCCCAAATATCAAATTTAAAAGTAGAAGTTGCTCAATTTACGCTGCTGCTGCGCAGCTGCTTGCTTTAGTCGCCATTTTGTTGTTTGGTCGAGTGCGGCTTCCGTCCATACAACACAAATCACATATAAAGCGTCTCACTGGCCAGGAGGTGAATCGATTGAGAGGATTTGCTGAATCAATATTGAATTGCAATGCATTGATAAATTGACATTTTTACCCACACCCGTCAAGGCTACTACTCCAGTAGACTAATTGTCTGGTCAAACATTGGTCAATACAGTAATATTCCACTCTACCAGTCTAGTACAGTAATACTCTAGTCTCGCATATTCCAGTATTGTAAGAGTTTAGTCTAGTACAGGGTAGTGCCGTAACAGTCTATTGTAGTACGTAAAGCAGTAGTCTAGTCTAGTACAGGATAGTACAGTAACAGTCTAATGTAGTGCGTATAGTAATAGTCTAATGTAGCATAGTCCAGTAATAGTCAGATCTAGCATAGTCTGGCCTCGTCATAGACTATTCTAGCATGGTCTAGCACCATACGCCTTGAAAACCTTGTTTGTACCTGGTGGTGACTCCAGTCTCTGAGGAGGTCCCTGAGGCTGTGGTTGGTATTGTCAAAGATCTCCATCTTCTCCGTGAGAAGCTGACGCCGCCGTGTGAGCGTGGATGTCTGAAGCTTGGAAGGATGCTTGTCCTACGGAGTCCACTATCTTGTTAGTGTCCGCCGCCATTGACCATATATAGAACTTTTCATACTTTTTGTAAACAATAGGCCCCAGGGTACTTCCAGGTGGCAGAAAGTGAGTGACAACTTGTTGAAATGTAAATGCCTGGTGTTACAAGTTGCTTCCAGGCAATTTCCCTCACATAACATCTTATATTTGACTGACACGTCCCACACAGCTGAAGAGAAGAAGCGAAACTCATCATTCAAGGCATTTCCCCTGTTTTCTCAATCGCTTTGCCTTGGTCAAATGACATAGAAGGGTCTGTTTACAAGTGGTGCAATCAGAGTTTTTGTTACCTGGAAATACGTGTGATGTCACAGTGAAAAGGTCTACAGCCAAGGACAAGATGGATGACGAGTTACCTTAGCCAAGCTGTCCAGGGTTTCTTTGAAGGAGGTCAGTTGGTTGGCCACCGCCACACCATCCACCTCGGCCTCCACCAGGGCCCGCAGAAGGACCTCCGTCTCCGACGACTGGACCTGCCCTCTGACATGCAGACCAAACTCGTTCAGAGCTAAAAGACCTCTCATATAGACTAGTCTAGTCAAGTCCAGCAACAGTCTGGCACAATGTCAACACTAGTATAGAAATAGTCTCTAGTATAATATTGGTCTGTCATATTCTAGTATAGTCTACTAGTCTATCATATTCTGGTAAAGTACTTTAATAGTCAGGCATAGCTAAGTCTAGTATAGTAATAGTCTAGTATAGCATATTCTCGTTTAGTACTTTAATAGTCCGGCACAGTCTATTTTAAGTTTTACGCGATCAGGATTTTTGGGGCCAATCACTGATTAGCAAATTTAAATAATCCAATCACCAATCCAATCACAAGATGGAGCAATATATCGATTTAAATAATTTGTTTATATACTGTGTACAGTGGAACCCTGGGTTGCGAACTGAATTAGTTCCGTGACCCTGATTGGAACCCAAAACGATTGTAAACCGAGGTAATGTTTCTTATTGAAATGAATGGAAATACAATCTATCCGTTCCAGCCCAAAATAAGTTATACTTACATTTTTATCAGAGTGTGGTTAAAAATAAATATAGTGCAATACAGAAATAAATGAAAAAACACTATTGTAAAGAAATAATATACAAAATAAACATAACTGTTTGTTGCTCATTAACAAGAAGGGAAAAGGGGAGGAGGACTACAGCTCCTCATTGAAGATGTTTTCTTCCATATAACATGGGGAAATTCTGATACAGGTGTTGTTGTTTTTTCTTCTTCTTTTGTCTGTGTATTTTCTAATTCATTGGTTGATATTGGCACAACAAAACCAATCCAATTGGCTGTGCGTCCGCCATCCCCCACCCCCCAACAAATGTTTGGCGGTCAGTCATCGCAAACGGACCGCCCACCCCAACCAAATGTTTTGCACGCCGACATCGCTTCTACTTCCATATTAATTCATAAGCAACATTGCGGCTGCTTGCACCTGTGATTGGGTGGATGTGAATAGGCAGAATTTACCATCTAGCGACAAAATGCGTGGACAACTATTTTGAAGTGATTACGCCAACATTAACCATTCATTTTCGTAATTAAAGAGATGCTACAATTCAATAAATAACATACATACTGTAGATGGTATTTTTTTGACGCAAATAAACATTTAAATACCATTTTTTTTACCAGGTCAATCACAAATCTAAAACGAATGCTATTAGATTTGTGATTTGGATGGATGGAGATGCGGAGGCGCAACTTCTGCCTACATGCAGCTTTTTTTGCTCACAAGACACACGACAGGGCTAAAAATAAACTATAGCTTTTGGTTTCAAACATTCACAACAGAAGCACGGAACATCCTCAGAGTAAACAAGACTGTACCGGCTGTAATATCTTAATTCACAGATCCGATCAATCAGATACATGAATTAAGACATTAAAGGCGATCACAAAATAAATGCATAACATGTAAAATATTGGCTGATCCAATATAGCCAAACAGATCAGTGGAAAGTCTAGTCTATTTTAGTCCAGGAATCGTCTTCTCTAACATAGTCTAGTATAGTAATAGTCTAGTCTAACAGTCTAGTAATAGTCTAGTGCTGCATAGTCTACTATAATACAGTGATAGTCTAGTCATCGAGTAATAGTCTGGCATAGTCTAGTTGAGAAATAGTCTTGTTCAATATATTCTAGTATAGTAATAATCTACTCCAGGGGTGTCAAACAAATCTACAGTTGCCCAAAATGTAAAATTGGGACAAAGTCGCAATATTTATTGGAAATTGTTTGCGATTGCGCTTGTTTTTCTCGACAGATACTGTATGTAATGTTAAACTTTATCATATGAAAACAAACTTAAAACTTAAGTTTTAAACACCGAATCTGGACGAAGCAAATTTTAAGATTATAAACGAGGAATCAAATTTGCGATAAGAACCAGATTGGTGGTATTTGTTTATTTAAATAGATACAATAAATGATTTTGCCTCTTTGTATCTGTAGCCTTTCGAGTTTCTTTTTAACAGAAATATGTTTTGTTAAAATGTGGTCAACAACAAAACAACCCAAAGAAATAAGAATGTCCTTCAATAAGAATCCTTTAAACAATTAACAGTCCCTGCCTAAGAGTTGAAAAACAGCACGAAGACAACATTTATTCAAGCTAGGTTATATTCTTTCATTACAGCCATGTCTGCTCTGCACACAAGACAAACAGGTCTGTCCTTTACTTTTATGAACAGATAATCTGCCTCCCACCCGTCTTGAAAGCTCCTGTTGTCCATCTTTTGTTTGGCCATTTTTGGGAAGGGGGGGGGGGGGGTGTTAATTTGCCCGAGGAGACTGGTAGCATGGTCGCTAATGACTGCGGCAGAAATGGAGGGGGCGCTTGCCGGTCTCCACTGACATGCCAACACACTAGCAAAGAATTCTAGGATTTGTAGTATTAGCGGTCCAGTCGCTATATACTGGGAGGGCCAGCTCTAATACACATTTGATATGGTCTCGCAGGCTAAATAAATTTACATCGTGAGCCAAATTTGGCCCGTGAGCCTGAGTGTGACATACTGTATATGGTCTAGTCTAACAATCTAGTCTGGTAATAGTTTAGTGACAAGTGTAGCATGGTCTACTCAATTACAGTGACAGTTTAGCATAGTCTACTAGGAATAGCCTAGGATTGTAATAGTCTTGTATAGCACAGTCTACTCTATAGTCTTGATACGCTATAGTCTACTCTAGTATTTTATATTTTAGTACTCTGGTCTGAGTCAAGTAGAGTAATGGTCAATTCTAGCACAGTCTAGTCGAGTATAGTAACAGTCATACAGTGTTAGTCCAGTTGAGTGAATTAATAGTCTCGGATAATCTAGTGTGGTAGAGCTATAGTCTATTAATAGCCGAGCCTAGACTAGTCTAATGTCATAATTGTCTAGTCTAGTATAGTCCAGTTGAGTAAAGTAATTGTCTAGGTTCGTCTAGTTGAGCATAATAATCGTCTATCATAGTTTGGTGTAGCATAGTAATAGTCTATTTTAGCATTGTCGAGTCTAGTAATGGTCTACTCTAGCATCATCTAGTATAGTATATTAATAGTACAGTGTAGTATCATCATTTTCAAGTCTACATTAGTGCAGTAATAGTCTAAGACAGTCTGATTTCATAATATTGTATTCTAGCATAGTTTAGCACTTGTATTGTTTATTGAGTGTTACTTGTTTGTACGCTGGCTGTTTTGTTGCTCTTTGAGCAGCAGGCTGAGGTTCTTCCTCAATATCGTTGCGTCATCGTCCTGCTCGTCACTTTCCCGCCAGACGTTCTCTGACTGCGCTCGGCTTCTCTGAATGCAAAACGTAAACACAAGACAAATAAGACCGGTGATGCCGGTAACGCGTTACTTTGTAACTCCAAAATTCTGCCATTTTGAGCAACGAGCAAAGTAATGCATTACTTTCCCCAGGAGAGAAATCAGACTACAGCTAATTTTTCTAACCAGCAATATCTGCACTAAGCTGCTGATTTCATGTGGCTTCAACTACACTAATATTTAAGCTATTGGTTCATGTTGCTATAACTGTAACTTGTGTGGCGTACATTACCAAGTAATGGGTACAGTTAAGCCAATGGTTTTTTTTGTACTGTGGATAAGTGATATTCCTGCCACTTGGCAGCTGCTGAAAGTAACTAAAAAGTTACTTTTTTCGAACTCAGTTACTTTTGAAATCAAGTAATCGGTAAAGTAACTCAGTTACTTTTTCAAGGTAACTGTGGCAACACTGAATAAGACATAAATCATACAATATACTGATGTTTAAACAACATGAAAACATGAAACCTGATCTCGTCTGCAGGACGAGATTCCAGGAGGGATCCAAGGGGCTCGACTTGTTGCTCTCCCACGATCGGCTCTCGCCTGAACATCTCTACTCCTTTCCTACACAACAACAAATGCAATCATAGTTTAGGACAGCAATTCTTGAGCCTGGGATAGTCCGGTACAGTAATATTCACATCTAGTACAGTAATAGTTGAGTCTAGTACAGTAAAGGTCAAATCCAGCATAGTCTAGCCCAGTAATAGTAATCTCGTCTAGTACAATAACAGTACAAACCCAAATTCCAATCAGGTTGGGACGTTGTGTAAAACATGAATAAAAACAGAATATAAGAATTTCCGAATGCTTTTTTAATCTATATTCAATTGAATACAGAACAAAGACAATATATTGAATGTTCAAAACGATGACCGTTGTTTTTTTTGCCACTATTCTCTCATTTTGAATTTCATGCCTGCAATATGTTTCAAAAAAAGCTGAAACAGGGTGTCAGGGTCAGGTTTTTGTGGTGTGTGAAATAAGGCAAAATGTGGAGAACCCAAGTGCAGGGAAGCAGGTAAATAAATACAAGCAAAATGACGAGACAACGAGGAACACCTGGAAAAGACACGAGTGGCTGGAGGGAGCTGAGAGGTTGACACAAGGTAGACGGCTGATCTTAAGGTTATCTTAAGGTTATAAAATAGTCTAGTCTAGCATGGTCTAGTACAGCAACAGTCTAGTGCCGTGATAGTCTAGTATAAATAAAAATTAAACCCTCGATTTTTTTCCCACCCAAATATCTGATTTCTGATCATAATCGAGTCCCTATAATCTAATCCCTTTTCATAAAAAGAAATAGCAAATGACATGATGACTCAAAACTTGGAGAAAGTGACCCTCAAACACAACTGTTATAGTTTAAAGGTCCCATGACATCTTTTTTTTACATTTTATTTATTTTTTATAATCTTTGATGTCTTTTGTTGGTTTTGTAAGATAATTTGGGTTGGAAATACCCAGGATTCCCTTTTTCAATGTATTCTAGTTAGTCTTTTACACCTGGCAGATGAGACGGCCAGATTTTTCATTAATATTCAATATATAAATAAGATTTGCATAGATTTGCTCACTGTTTACCTTAATTTGAAGATGACAAATATGACTGCGGCATTAGCACACACACCGAACATGTATATGCTTCTACAACCGACAGCTGTAAACAAGTAGTAATTATCAAATACCTCAATTTCCACGCTCATCATTCTCAAGCCCGTCTTTTTTTTTTTAGCAGGAGTGCCGGGTACCCATAAATCGCAACGATTATTGTATCCACCATTGTTTGTGGACGTTGAGAGTGATGCACTGTATTCTCTATGCTGATTGGCTGTCGCGGCACAGCTTTACGTGAATTTGAGTTAATCCACAGGTACTTGAATATTTATCGGCAAGTCTACGTCACAGCGTTGCTGATTTCAAATCCTCCCGTTTTGCAAGCAGTTTGGTTTTCAAAGGCTGCTGAATACAATTGGGAAAAAAGAAAAAAAAAACATTGATGTCAAAAAATAACAGACCTTTTTTTATATTTTGATGGCATGGGACCTTTAAAATGATATTTTATATGTTTGACAATTCAAAATCAATAAATAAACAAATATTCCCTTTGGGATTAGTATGTAACAACAAAACTCACTGAATTTAACATGAACAAAAGGTGCTGCTTCCAAACAAAATGAATCTTTGTCCCTGAAAATGTAAACAAAATCCCTCATACAGTATATGTCACTCCAGATACATGCAAGGTAAGTTGTCTGGTTTTAATAAACATTTTTGGGCAAAGAGGCTGCTAGGTAAGCCGATTAGGGGGGGTGGGGGGGGAAACATCTATTTTTTGAAAAATAATCGATTTGACCAAAAAAAAAAAATAATAAATAAAAACAGAAATGTATCAATTAAATCAATTAATTGGCCAGCCCTAGTATAGCATAGTAATAGTGTAGTTTAGCATAGTGTTATAGTATAGTATAATAATATTGTACTCTGTCATCATCTAGTGAACCACAGTAATAGTTAATCATATTTAGTCTATTATGGTAATAGTCTAGTGATTTAATAGTCTAGTCTATGGAAATAGTCTATAGACTATTACTATAGACTATACTATTAAACTTTATTAGACTATTAGACTAGACTCAAGTCTAATATAGTAAAGTAATAAAGTAATAGTCTGGTCAAGCCAGATGTGATATAGTAATAGTCTCGTCTACCATTGTCTAGTTCAGCAAGAGTTTAGCAATCTAGTCCAGCATAGTCTAATATTCCATACCCTCATACAGTAATAGTCTATTTTATCATAGTCTAATCCAGCATAGTCTAGTATAGTAGTAGTCTAGTAAATGTCTGGCATAGTATAGTAATAATACGGTCTAGCACAGTCTAGCCTAATTCTGATTATCACTACAGTATGAAATAAATGATGTCGAACTGCATGATCTCTGGGCTTTCTTGCGCATGAACAAACTATACTTTAATTCAATTGTTCAAGCGGACAGACAGTTACTTCTTTAGATAATAAATACAACTAATAATATATTTTGTATTCACCGTCTGCGGGGTCCTGCTGGGGCTCCTTCTCATATGAACGTGAACCGGTGTGCTCTCCACTACGTGGACGTGCACGGGAGGAGGAGAATGTTTTGTTCTCATTCTTTCCCGACGTCAAATTCAACATTACGAATTTTACCAAAATGAAAAGCCTCCCGGATCCGTTTTTAAATTAAAAAACAACAACATCACTATTCAACTAGTTAAGTTTTTTTTTTCTTCAAACGTAATAGTGACAACTACGGACAAACTCTTCCATCGAGCAGACTAGTGTGCGGAACGACAAACCAACGCCTCCTGATTGGTGGTGAGGAATAACATACGCGCACTCTGATTAGTCAATTTCAAGAATCGGGCTCTGTGATTGGCGGTGACGCGTTGCCCGTAGTTACTCCTACACTCAGCGACGGATAAGGTTTTAAAACGCAGCCAGTAGGACATTTGCAGACAAAAAACAAATGCAGTTATTTCCATATTCATCAAATATTGTATTGGTGGTTTAGGTTAAAAAGCGGTTCAAATAAAGCAAGCGTGCTTTTCTGGAAGTTGCAATATCAAATCATGACGTCATGTTTATCAACTACGCAGTTTCGGAGGGAAAAGTCACACCTCCGGGTATGACCTGGCATAAAAATAGTAGTAAAGAAGATCGCTACAAATCCGATAAATTCCATCGCTAATCGGTGGAGGTGTTTTTGTAAACCTGTGCATAACGTCCCCTGTTTGAAACCCCTGTCTAAATTGGGGGGGGGGGGGGGGGGGGAGAGGTTTGTGGGGGGTTAATTGCTTCGGAATTATGGTTGTCGATGCTAAAAACAAAAGGTGCTAACGCCCGCGCTAGCTGCTTGGCGACGGGTGTATCCATACGCGACTGTGTCGCACTGAGGCCTCCGCGTTTCGAGATTAACGTAAAATGGAAATAATTTCGTGTGTTTCTCTACTCGTGGCCGCCGTGCACAGGCCCGCCGCGGCGTGTGCTGCCACCAAGGCGGGGAAGACAACCAGCGCCGACACGCTCATCCCGTGCCGGGCGTGCGGACATGAACTGGCCTCCAGCGCGGACACCATCGCTACAGTGCACAGCCGCATGACGTTGTCCGGCCGCAACGATACACTGGCGGGGGGCCGGCGGGTGCACGTCCAGATCTTCGAAAACCCGCACGGCCTCCAGTTTGAGGTGGTCACCTTCCGCAGGGGGGACGTGGCCGGCGGAGCTCTTTCCTGGTTCCCCGGGTTCTCGTGGACAAACGGTGGCCTCATGCCCGCGGTGTAGAACGCACTTAGGTGGGTCGTGGCCATTACAACGTCCGCTGCCCATACTGGGACGAAAAAAAAACGTTTCCAACAAAACATATTTTCGAATGCTTAAAAAAAAAAAAAAGTTTTATAATTTTTAACACCAAAATCATTAAACCTACCCCAAAAAGTACAAGTGTTTCATATTTTTCCAAACATTTCACAAACTCTTTTAAATTATTTGCTTTCTATATACATATTCAGCCATTATGAAAAGTTTTTTTGGGGGTAAACATTTGAAACTTAAAACGTAATTCACTTTTAAATGTTTTAATTAAAAATATTTTAACAAATCAAACTTGGGAAAATGTTTCTCATAACCCCAAAACGTTTACAATAAAAACTTTGTAAACAAAAAAAAACCGGATTTTAAATTTCTGCACGTTTGTTTTTTAATTAAAGTTAATACCAAACAGCATTTCTTTATTTCTTTTTAAGTTCTTGAGAAACTTTGTCATTCAAGGTTGGGCCTTCCAACCGAGCTCAGGGCCTGCCACCATTACGCCGTCCACGTTCGAGTCTTCAGACCAGACCTTCCTGGCTCTCATCCTAGACCACCTGCTGAGAAAAGACTATGGCTCCAGCCTGCTCGTCACCCCCAAATCTTTCATCAACTGACCTACCGTGTTTGAACACTCCCACACACACGTGTATATACACATTAACATTTTATTATTGAAACAAAAAGTTTACACCTCAAACAGTTTTTCCCCACCGCCTAGCGGAATAAGGAAAGTGAAGCCAGGATGTTTTTTTTTATATCCGTGAAGTGAGCATGGGGGGAGGGGCAAAATTTACAAGCTTTTTTTTCCCATTTTGTTCTTTATTAAAAATGTCATTTCAAATGGATATCTGTAAAACAATACAATGAAAACAAACAAAAAAAAGTCCCATAGAAATGGTTTCAAAATAACCACTCTTGCCCCCCCAGTCCACTTAACTCCCCTCCCTCCCCTACTAGTAGCCAACATGCCTCCCCCCTCCCTCTTAACATGAAAGGAATCAGCTGTTGGGGTAAAACAAAACAAAAAAAAGTCTTCGAAAATGCAAAATAAAAAAACACGATGAGGTCTGCTAGTGCTAAGGTGACTACACCATGGCTTCTTCTCACCACACCTGGAAACAGGAGTACATCTGTGGGAAGTGTCTTCAAATTCTACACAATTCTATTTTTATTTGACTTTTTAATTATTTATTATGTAATATCTTCAACAAGAGAGATGAACCCAGGGGGTTGTGTACGTACGTATACTCACAATTGGGGTGGGAAAAAGTGCCGTCGGCCTTTTTCTTAAAGAGAAACGGAAACCGCGGGTGAAGGAGAAGAGGGAGGCTTCAGAATGTCAAAAATGAAGCACACGCATGGACTTAATAAAACAACAAAAACAAAAAAATGAACAGCAAAAATAAACCTTTGCTCCCGAGCATGACTTGATAAAGCAAATGGGGAATTAGAAAGGTGAGGAGGGCGTGGCCGGGCTTCTCAGTCATCTTCTCCTTCGTCGTCCTGCATAGAAAATCAAATTAGCTTTCAGAAGCAACAAAAATGCTAAATAAATGACAAAGATTCTTACCTCTCCATCTTCTCCATCGTCATCGTCGTCATCTTCTCCATCCTCGTCACCCTCCTCGTCGATGTCCTCCAGGCCTTCCTCGTCCTCTTCATCCTCCTCGCCTTCACCTTCCTCGTCGTCCATGTCGGGGACCTATCAACAACACTGTTTAACACCCATTCCTTTTTTTTTTTTTTTAAACACTTTTTACAAAATGTTGGCTGGTTTGCACATACCAGGTAGTACTGCAGCGGGTTAGGCCAGATGTCATCCTTGATGACTTCACCCAGCTCGTCGGCACCGGCATCGCCGTGGTCAGCGAACCAGGTGAAGAAGCTCTCTGGCTCTTCATGTTGCCTCTTGCGGCCCGCTTTGTTCTGTGTCTGGCTGGAGCGCTTGGTCAGGTCCTGGGGGAGGGGGGAGAATGTAAAGGCCATTGGTTCCTAAAAGTGATTTACTGGTGTATTATTGCTTCATCTATGCCAGTGAAATCTAATGACGTTTCTGACAAAACTGCGTATCCACTTTTTGGTACTTACCTTTCCCGATTTCCATTTGATTTCTGTCGACTTTGAAGACGGGTCGCCGCTCTCGTTCAGGTGGAATTCTTTGGAAAGGACTTTGTTTTCAAAGTACGGGTTCTCGTCAAAATACTGCAAGAAAAGAGAGCGCCGTTAATAGCGCCTCCATTTTGTGTGAAGTGAGAATACGTGTTCAGATGTACTCACAAAATCTATTCTGTAACCTGACTTTATGTCTTCAAACTCTGTCACCTCCACTCGGCTCAGGTAGTGAAGCGCCTCTTCATCCTCCTCCCCCAGCAGGGCAGATACTTTCGGAGACAAAATGAAGATGGAGTGAATAAACATTACGGTCGCAGCAGGAGCTGTCTGGTCACGTGACTCGGGGTCAAAACCTTGTGGATGGTTGACAAATGTGGTGACCCAAAAGTTGGGGATTTTGGCGATCAGTTCCGATCTCTTCTGAAAGAACGGCTGGCGGAGTTTGTTGTATTTCTGTTCTACTTTCAGGATCTCTTCACTGGCCTGCTCGTTCAACCTGCTCAAAAGAACATTAAAATTATCAATTAAAAAAACAATTCAATATTTGACAAATAAATTATTCCACTTTCTAGAATTTTTTTCTCAGTGATTTACCTCACGTGCTTGAAAATTACCAGAGCAATTATTTTTATTTTTTTTCACTGATGAAATCCAAATTAAAATGTAAGCTTTTCTAACAAATGTCAGTTAACTTTCTATCAATTTCCCAGTCATGATTTGACTCACTCGAGTTAGGGGGTGTTCTCTTGAAAAGTACACTTATTTCTTGTCAAATGTAAAAATATGTCTTCGCTTCGACTTTAGTGATAACTAATTTGTTGGTTAGAATAATAATTTTCTTTCTTACCAAACCTTACTCGTGACTATTTAGTACGATATACATACCATAAATTTTAAATTCCAAGCTTGAAGTTGACAAATCATTTAACTCATTCTCTGCCATTGACAGCCTTTGAAGTCAAATATCCATGTTAACTGGGAGAGCTGGCACCGAATGATTAAAAGTACACTTTATAACAGTTCATTCATCAGTAATAATTAAACTCAAATGTGCTTGAAGACTTCTATATGACTCTTAACTCTAAAATGAAGTTTTGGCTAGATGTTTTTGTTTCCTCGCTTTTACAAAAGTAAAAAATTAAGAAATTTGTTAGAAAAATACAACAAATAACGACATTAAATATTTGACAGTTATAATTCAAGCTGTTCCCCTATGAAATGTACACACTATTAATTTTTGGTGTGGTGAGTAGATTGTCATTTGCTTGAATTCTTAATTTTATTTTTTTAAACTTAGTTTTGTGTAAGACAGCAATTTTGTGTGTGTAATACAGCAATACAAAATCTGGGTTGAAATTAAAGCGTTTCCAATAAACCCTGGACATACTAATCTCTGCTGATCGAGAACAAAATGAGGGGGAAATTGTATCAGTGCGAGACAAAGACTGCTCAATGATGAAATTACCTGTCAATTTCATTTTGAACTTCATCAATGTGTTCAATAGCTTCTTGCTGCTCTTTCTCTGTTGGAGGGGGAAAATACAATGTTAGAAAAATTCTATAGTTTGCCAAAGAAGTAAAAATGGATAAAAGGGATGGGGTCTTTGAAGAGCTATTATATTCATTTGGTATAGTTAAACAAGGTTGGAATCAACTGTAAATAAAGATTAAACGTCTATCACAGTGGTGGCACATGGAGTCTAGGGTTGCGTTCACGGCCAATCACGCGATTTGTGGCTCGTTGTTTCCTGCCGGCTGCTGGCCGCCTCAGAGGCCGCGTGGTTTAAATGTGGGACACACGACTCGACTATTCTAGTGCGAGCTAGCCAGCAGCCCCTCCAAAAAAAAACAACATTTAAGTTTAAGCACCCATTTTGCTAAGCGGTAACACAACGCGATTTGCGTATTTTTCCAAATTGCCTTTAAACGCAACAAAAACGTCGTCGGAATAGCGTTAGGTAACCGCTACAACAACAACACGCTAGCACACGCGCAAAATATGAAAGAGATGACTTATTCTTGCGCTTGCTGAACGTCACAATGGGCTAAAATTGCGATTCACATGAAAGTTAACGCGCGCAATCACAACTCGTGAGGCTACAATGCGAGCTAGAGGTGCTAATAAATGGAGGAGCGGAGGGGGGAAGCTAAGTAACATGGCTTCCCCCCGTGCCCGACAACAGCACGCTAAGCTAACAAAACGAGCTACAATGTGAACGAGCGGACGCGAAAAGGTCGAACGAGAAACAAACCGCAAGGCAATGAGACTAAATGTCGAGCCGTGCGAATAAAAGCGGAACGAGGCCACGCGTCGAAAATGCGTTGAGGGGAAGAAAGTGAGGGGGAAAATGGCGGTGAAACAAGGAGGCCGCCATGGCGCTTACTTACCGGAGGTCTCGTCCGCTCCATCGTGGTTCGAGTTGAGCTCCTTTTTACTCACTTTCGCCGCCGAGGCCGACATGTTTGGTCGCGAGTGGAGCAAAGAAGAACAAGAATGGGGGTTTTGTTCTCGACAGAGACAAGAGAGCGCGACTCAATGGGCGTAAAGTTGAGGCGAGATGAGGGGGGGAAAAGCCACCAACGTGCTGCTGGCGTGCGCGCACACACAATGTGAGTGAGCGAGCCCGCACAAAGTAAGCTAGGAGGCGCTGGTGGGCGGATCGAGCCAAAACGTCGATAGCAACGTTGCTGTTGATATTGACGGGGACCAGTGTGAGTATCGACCCCAAAAAAAGGAATTATGTTTTCATGTATTGATCGTCATTAATGACATTATATTATTAAAGTGTTTCATTTTCTACTTTTATTTATGTACAGCAATGTTCTTCAGCTGTGGTTGTTCTCTCAAAAGGAAGTTGAGTAAGATGCTTTTGAATATGAATATACTTTTTACATTTTTCTGGTGTGTCTGTATGTTTGCACCGTGTTGTTTCATATTGTGTAGCTTGTCTTCGATGCCTGGACTTCGAATAGGATTGGTAGTGCTGTCACTATGAAATACTTTTGAGAATAGAGTAATTGGGAACAAATATATTAAGCATTCAAGTTTATTGCAAAATATTTTTTCAGATTGCCGTTTATCGAACAATTATTGTTGATTATTTGGTATTGTTTAATGACTAAATAAAAGCAAATAAACAATAATGAAGCAATATCACACTAGCGGGAGTGATGTACTTACCAACCTTTTGGAAACAGAGCGCTATGTGGGTACTAATCAATGTCAAGGGCTACTACACTGAAAAATACACATTTTTTGGTTGCACATGATTAAGATGCGGTAAAATGATTATTTGAAAAAAAAAATAATGATAAAATGTTTTTTTAACTGGCAAAGTTTCCTTCACATTGATCTGATTGTATATTTAATTGAAATTTGAAAAGGTAAATATAAATTACCTTGAACACCAGAAAAATACTATTTGTTGCCTGTCCCTGATTCCTAAAATGATCGAATTTATTGAGATACTATACTAGAAAGAACAAGGTACAAATATACAGATACACCAAGATAATCATAAAAAATACATATATATACTCAAAAGCATCGTAGGAGACTCAGTTCTTAGAACACCTTTAAAAAACACCACAGCTGAAACAAAGTGATTAGCATAAATAAAATAAAAAAGCTAAAACACAATAATAATAATAATGACATGAAATACGTAAAATATGAATTTTTAATACAATTATGGCTCTTAAAATGGCTGCATGTTAGAGGCAAGGCAGTAGCTCCTCATAGTTGTGCAATAGGTGAAGCAGCGTTAGCAAGTGAAAAAGGTCTGCTAGCGTCGATAAACTCAGATAATACAACCCCAATTCCAATGAAGTTGGGACGTTGTGTTAAACGTAAATAAAAACAGAATACAATGACTTGCTAATCATGTTCAACCTATATTTAATTGAATACACTACAAAGACAAGAAATTTTATGTTCAAACTGAGCAACTTGATTGTTTTTAACAAATAATCCTCTTAGAATGTTATGGCTGCAACGCGATCCAAAAAAAGTTGGGACAGGTGGCAAAAAAGACTGAGAAAGTTGAGGAATGCTCATCAAACACCTGTTTGGAACATCCCACTGGTGAACAGGCTAATTGGGAACAGGTGGGTGCCATGATTGGGTATAAAAGGAGCTTCCCTGAATTGCTCAGTCATTCACAAGCAAAGATGGGGCGAGGTTCACCTCTTTGTGAACAAGTGCGTGAGAAAATAGTCAAACAGTTTAAGGACAATGTTCCTCAACGTACAATTGCAAGGAATTTAGGGATTTCATCATCTACGGTCCATAATATTGTCAAAAGGTTCAGAGAATCTGGTGAAATCACTGCATGTAAGCGGCAAGGCCGAAAATCAATATTGAATGCCCGTGACCTTCGATCCCTCAGACGGCACTGCATCAAAAACCGACATCAATGTGTAAAGGTTATCACCCTATGGGCTCAGGAACACTTCAGAAAACCAATTTCAGTAAATACAGTTCGGCGCTACATCCATAAGTGCAACTTGAAACTCTACTATGCAAAGCATCCATCCATCCATTTTCTGAACCACTTATCCTCACAAGGGTCGCAGGAGTGCTGGAGCCTATCCCAGCTATCATCGGGCAGGAGGCGGGGTACACCCTGAACTGGTTGCCAGCCGATCGCAGCTATGCAAAGCAAAAGCCATTTATCAACAACACCCAGAAACGCCGCCGGCTTCTCTGGGCCCGAGCTCATCTAAGATGGACTGATGCAAAGTAGAAAAGTGTTCTGTGGTCCAACGAGTTCACATTTCAAATTGCTTTTGGAAATTGTGGACATCATGTCCTCCGGGCCAAAGAGGAAAAGAACCATCCGGACTGTTATAGACGCAAAGTTCAAAAGCCAGCATCTGTGATGGTATGGGGCTGTGTTAGTGCCAATGGCATGGGTAACTTACACATCTGTAAAGGCACCATTAATGCTGAAAGGTACATACAGGTTTTGGAGAAACATATGCTGCCATCCAAGGAACGTCTTTTTCATGGACTGCTTATTGCAGCAAGACAATGCCAAACCACATTCTGCACATGTTACAACTATGTGGCTTCGTAGTAAAAGAGTGCGGGTACTAGACTGGCCTGCCTGCAGTCCAGACCTGTCTCCCATTAAAAATGTGTGCCGCATTATGAAGCGTAAAATACGACAACAGAGACCCCGAACTATTGAACAGATGAAGCAAGAATGAGAAAGAATTCCACCTACAAAGCTTCAACAATTGGTGTCCTCAGTTCCCAAACGTTTATTGAATGTTGTTAAAAGAAAAGGTGATGTAACACAGTGGTAAACATGACCCTGTCCCAACTTTTTGAAACGTGTTGCAGCCATAAAATTCTAAGTTAATGATTATTTTCTAAAAACAATAAAGTTTATCAGTTTGAGCATTAAATATCTTGTCTTTGTAGTGTATTCAATTAAATATAGGCTGAACATGATTTGCAAATAAACAAAAAAACAGAATACAATGGTATTCTGTTTTTATTTATGTTTTAACACAATGTCCCAACTTCCTTGAAATTGGGGTTGTACATCTTGGACAGAAAAAAAGAGTAAATTTGGGAAAAATACAATAAAGGAGAAAGAACCAAAGAAATAAAAGAGAAACTTTGTCTAGAGACAGCGGTACCAGTGTCTCCAGATGGGACTGGTATTGTGTAGCACTAAACCTTGTTTTACAAGTACAGAGTGGTCGCATTGTTTGAGTCACTTATCCGGCAGATAATTTTGTGCATTAGATTTCTTAGTTCACCCTGCAAAGTATTGACTCTTGCACTTACAAACCTGTTGCTCGTACTAGTCCATCCAGGTCTAATGAGTAAAATCTCAAGAGGATTGTTAGAGGGTAGTTTTACTATAACTTTAAACGTGGCCTATAGAGTGGAGTGTAGTATGCTCTGAGCAAAGACAACTCGTCTGTCTTAACATAATTTTCTTGTCTTTCTTTGGAAAAGTTTGTATAATATACGATGGTCTTCGCTTAGTTTGTTCCAATCTTTTATGGATTTATATATGAGAATACTGATTGTCTGAAGGCAGTTTTATATATAGTGGGATACTACACTGCAATCTAGACTGTCCTTGTTCTGTTTATCTGTTCAGAGTTTAAATACACCTATAAGGATTTAAGGGGTAGAGGTGTGGTAGTGTAATTTTCAGGACCAGGCCTGTTGTACATCTGCGAACCCAATCATATTTGAAAAATGTAGCATCTCATAACTGTGAAGTATATAACAATGGTGATACTGCTGTTTGTTCTTATCTAAGATTTTCAGAGCGATAATGATTCAAGAGATTTTAAGATTGTCTTGTTTGCATGAGGAGATACTTTCAGTTTGTTTCTTGTATGCTCTGCTGCGGTTTCGTCAACTATAGATCAATATTTCTTTAAACTCAATTGTACTTACACTTTGATTGTATTTTGTATTGTTTTATCATTTTTAGTTAATCATTAACGGAAAACTGAAGGAAATAAAATGACTTTTTTTGTATGGTATTTCCTGAACACACATTCAAGCAAGTCAAAAAAAAAAAAGGTTTTATATTTTATATATATTTTTGATCATTAAAAAAGTAAAAAAAAAAATGAAAATATGTGCAACCAAGGGAGACATTTTATATAAAAAATATATATTATAAAAATATCTTGTCTTAATTTTTTTCTTCAGTGATAATGTTATGCCCTTAAATAAAATAATGACAATGTATAAGAATCAGAATCTCTTCATTGTCCCTGAAAGGGAAATTAGTGTTGCAGCAGGATCACTTAAATGAAAAGGTACACAATGAACTTGTCATTGGGAACTTTTATTAAGAAAATTAAATGTGCTATTTACCCAAAAAATTAGTACAAAAAAAGGTTTTACAATTCATTATAAGATCATTTTGATGGTGAAAAGTGTTTGAAAAAATCCAGAAAATAAAATGCAGACATTTTATTTTAAAAATAAATTGTAAAAATAATTTCTTAATTTTGTCTCAAGTGACAATTTTATACAATACAATACAATAATGACAATGTATAGGAAGAATTGTTCTGCTCTATTGTTTCTGCACAAACATTTTTTTATATGAATAAAGTATTTTCAATTTAGCAATAAACTTTGCACAAAATCTGTCCAAAATTTTAAAAGTCATAATCAAGCTGAATAATCATGTAAAAATGAATACATGCATTAATAAAGTAAGAATTCAAAATAGCAATCCCCCAGAACACATTCAGAATTAGAGATCACTATTGAGATCGGCGATACGGGCCCTAGATTACTTAGTGTGTGATCGATAGCACATCTTGCAGTATCTCGCACTGCTACCAGGAGTCCCTGGAGCTCGCCTCCAGTAGGCGGCCTCCCCGCTCCGTGCTGCTGCCTGCCCACCAGCCAGGAAGTCCGCCGTCGAGCTCCGCCTCTCAAAATAGGGCTCCCGTCCGAGCAGCATCCCCGGAACCCCAAATATCGTCGCACCCACACGCCGACGGGTAACAAATAACAAATTAAAAAAACAGTGATAATGTTTTTTTTTTTTTTTTTTAATTCATTGGAATGGCGGACGCTTTATTCCCCACGTAAACTCAACGTTTGTGGGTCAAATGTGTCTTTTATCGATTGATCCTCGCCACCGTTTTAAGCCTCTTTAATGGCGCGGGCTGCGTTCAAAGGCTAATTGCGACGAGGTTTTTCGCGTTTAAGTGCCCACGTTAATTACCTACGTCAGTCAATTTACATGTGAAGGCAACACGATCCGATCAGTTTTTGGACTTAATTTCTATACAGCTCGTTAGCTACATAAAATGTGACAAAAAATATACCATATTACAGTTCAGATTCATCGAAAGCTATGGTTTCAGGCTGTCCTTGAAGGCAACATCTGATCAGCCATCTTAAAAGAGACTGCGAAGACAAGGGATTGACTTCAGAACATGTTCCACTTCCTACGTTGACTTTTCGAACTTCATTAGGTATACCAAACCATGTTAAAATATGCCATATTAATGTTCAGATTAATTTGATCGATAGTTTTGGTTTCAGGCTGTCGTCCCTAAAGGTAACACCAGACCAGCTAGCTAAAATGATGCTTGCAGACATAAGTAGTGTCAGCCTGTCAATCCCTTCATACATAAAAACAACACGTCCTGCTTCCTCTTACAAGTTTATATTTAAATACTTCAATATCTACATCAAAATATGCTATACTAATGCTCAGATACGATTCATAGTTATGGCTTCAGGCTGTCCTTGAAGGCTGAAAAGATGCTTTAAAGCTGTGGTTCTTAAATATAGGAAAATAAAATGATCCGCTTCTCCTCACTAGGGTCGCGTGCGTGCTGGAGCCTATCCCAGCTATCTTCGGGCAGGAGGCGGGGTACACCCTGAACTGGTTGGCAGCCAATCGCAAGGCACATACAAACAACCATTCACAGTCACATTCACACCTACGGGCAATTTACAGTCTCCAATTCATGCATGTTTTTGGGATGTGGGAGGAAACCGGAGTGCCCGGAGAAAACCCACGCAGGCACGGGGAGAACATGCAAACTCCACACAGGCGGTGCCGGGGATTGAACCCCGGTCCTCAGAACTGTGAGGCAGAAACACAACTGAACTGCAGTTAATAAATGCAATGGATTGGGTTAAAAATTGTTTAAACTAAGCAAATGTAACATTATGCAAAGTTTAAACATTTAATTAAGTGATTCTTTTGGATACCACTAGAGAGCGTGCAGACCACTGGTAGTACGCGTATCACTGAAAAGCACTGAATAAAAGACAGTGGCAACATTGCGTTAATCACCATACACATAAAAACAACAGTACCTGCTTCTGCTTGACTTTATTCATGTATATACTGGACACTTACTTAAAGTGCAGCCAAACAGACCAAAAAAATGTCTTGCAAATTTGACACATAACAGAGAAGAGTCTTGTTAACAAGCCGATCACTGAATGAACGGATTAAAAAAAAAAGAAAAAGCAGAATAAGTGAAATCAGGCTTCAAAATGATCAAGAATTGAGACGTTCTTTGAGATTCCAGACGCTGTCGGCGTGTCACTGAAAGATCCCAAAATCCCGCCTCCCCGGCCGGAACTTTCAGCTGTCAATCAATGACGTGCCTCCTCTCGTAGCTCCTCCTAAGCGGGGAGAAAATAATTTGCAGTGATGCAAATAGCACACGCTCTCACGGGCCACAGAGAGACATTCTGGGGCGGCCACCACTTTAGGAGGGGGAAAAAGTCATCCAAGCAGGGGGACCGTGCAGGTGCATGCACTGCTGTGGCCGCCGAGGTTCAGCCTTCAGCAGCACAGCCGGATGATTCCCCCCCCCCCCCCCCCCCTCCACCCTCCTGATGGCCAAACCCCGGTACACCGGACCTCCCGCCGCTTCTCTAACCACTGGCAAGATGGCAAGTAACCGGTACACCAACAGATTCCGTCCGGTTTGCAATGCGTGAGGGCAAACACTGTAGCCCAAGTAACACAAAACACATTAGACTTCAGGGAAGATGTGTTTTTTCAAGTTGAGGGTGTAATTTGGTGGCCAATTGCACAGTATACTGGTAGTAATGGGTTTAGGTTATAATGAATGACTGAAGTGGCAATTCCACTGAATGTCCATTGCATGGAATAAGGGGGCTTGGTGTTTATATGGTGGGGGAGGGCGTCATGCTAGAAATGCCCCAGCCGCTGACGTTGGGGTTAGTTTTTAGCCCCCCCCCCCCAAAAACAAGTCCAGCCAAGAGAGAGAATTCAGTACTATTTTGTTTTCAGTCTTTGCACGTTTTCAGCACTTCAACCATATTTATTGTATTTAGAAACAAAACAAGGATGTGAGTTTGGTTGCACTGTAACAACATCAAGATTTTGGCATATTAATGCAAGAAATGATCGGTAGCTTTGTATTCATTTCAGGCTGTCCCTGAAGGCAATATCTGACCAGCCATCTTAAAAGAGGCTTTGAAGACTCTAGTTTTATTTTTTTCATTTCTCCCCCAGATGGCGCCACTTTCCAACCATTCAACGCATGCAGCAACATTTCCCCTTTTTTACTGTCTCTTGCCAGAGTGCATTCGTACTGGTTTGATCAGTAAAATAATGCAATCATTTATGGACTACAGGCGTTCTAGTTTTAATGTTTCCACCAGATGACACCACTTACCTCCATTCAAAGACCTCACTGAGCTATTAACTTTCATTAATAAAGGATTAAAATGACATCCATCCATTTTCTGGAGGAAAAAAAATGTTTTCTATATTAGGATTGCAAAATGTGATGATTTTTTTTTGTTTTGTTTTGTGTTGCGACCAAACATTTTTTCGTAAGGTGAAAACATTTGAGAAATTAAGGTAATGTAATGCCTTTGTATGTGGGAAAGGAAAGTTATTTATTTTGCACAAATGTCTACTTATGACCAAACAATTTTTTTTTATCTATCTTGAATTTGATAACTTTACATTAAATTACCCTTAATTCCCAGTTAATTCTCATAAATTCCCTTTTTTTTGGAAGTTTCCGATTTAGAATATTTCCAAAATTTCCCATCTTAAATGCCAATTTAAATTTCCCCCCAAACTCTTACATGAAAGTTCCCATCCATTTGCAAACCTTTATATTAAGAAATAATATTTGTAAATACAACTTTGGGGGACTGTATACATACAGTGAGTGGTACCTCAATTTAGAAGTGATCGGACAAGTTTTTTGAAATACAAACTCATTTGGACGTATTTTTTGTCTTGTGTTATGAGCAAAAATTTTAGTTACGAGCGCTACCTAAGTGGCAGTGAACTTCACAACACATTGCAGTTTTGCAGATAGTCAACAATTCTATTTAAAAAAGAGTCTTCAAGCTGTTTATTGCCACTCCCAGTTGAAGTTTACTGTCAAACTAAACATAAAACTAAGAGAATTACATATTGTGCATTTTACCAAACCACATTAACCTTGTTTTATGAAAGTCAGCTATCTTAATGCTGACACATAATGCAAAACACCATAGAGGGGGGCTAATGAAACTAGCAATGACGTTGCAGTAATTTTGAAACCTTTAAACAATTTATATTTCAACACATTCTGTAACAACACATTTTCTGTACTGCTTGTCCTCTGTCGGGTCTGCTGGCACCTATCCAAGCTGACTTTGGACAAGAGGCTGGGTACACCATGAACTGCTCGTCAGCCAATTGCAGGGCAGATATACCTGTAGACAAACAACCACACACATTCCCACCTACAGGTAATTTAGTCTTCAATTAATGTAAGAAATACTCACAGACATATATTCTTTATCTTCTGTGAAAAATAACCAGTAATATTGCAGCTTAGTAGCGAAAGTCTTTTGTTTCATCATCAAATCTACGTGCAGGATAGCTGTATGTATTTTACTGCCCCCTGACGGCCAAGGTGTTCACAGCAGAAGCAGCAGCACAATCCCATGGAATTATCATGTTGCACAGAACTGTTTAATTTCTTACTTTCCATTGATTATGTTATTAGTTGCAGCCCTACTAATAACATAATCAATAGACAGATTACCAATGATTATTTTGATAATCTATTGATTTTTTTTCCCAATTATTCACTGAATCGAATAAACAAATCTATTTCGAACCCTCTATTTAAAAACACGGCGTTATTTCAAATTCATAGTGCAGAAAATAGACAAACCAAAACTGATTATGATTCAGTTACTGGTTTGGTCTGTAAGAAAAGCAAAAAAATTGGCAAAAATATTGATCATTGTTTTTCAAAGCAAAATCAACTGTTTGGAACTGTCTTATTTTGATTAAAAACAAAGATTATCAGCATGCTTTCATGGAGGACTACAGAAATCTGACACTATTTACTGTTGAGAGGCGGAAATTCAGAGGCTTTGGACAATTTTAAGTTACAAAAAGGCCCCGAAACAATTAATTATTTATTAAAATACCAGTTTGATACTAGCTTAGTTTTCGATTAATTGTTGCACCTGTAGTTATTAGTGTCTGATTTTTAAATATATATATTTTTTTACAAAGTACAGTACTGTACAATGCTATTTTTCTTAATAAAAAACATTTAAAAAAAATTTGCTGGTGTATTTTGTTGCACTTGATCAGATAAATGGCATCTCCATTCGTTGCAATGGAGAAAGACGATTTGAGATCAGAGTGTTTAGACTCAAAACACGTAACTTGTACTACAAATATTGTCATTTTGAGCATTTATTTGCAGAAAATGAAAACATGTAAATAAAGACTTTTTTGGGGGGGCGGTATTTATTTTTTCCTGGCGCTATATGTATATTGAAGGTTGGTCAAAATCCAAAGTTATCATTACATTCTTTTAAAAAGTGTTATTTGTACTGGTCTGCCATAGAGGGTGTCCCTAATAACGTGTCCCGAGTTTGTCTGCCCTCTCTGCACGTGAACATGCAGCCCAAGCCGAGCCCAAAGCTACTGATCCTTGCTGGCACCCTACAGAAGTCCCACCCCAACCTCCTCTTCCTCATCCCCAAGGAGAGCACATTAGCTTTGGCAGTGTTGTCGGATGCAGCAGGAAGCGGATGCGGCGGGATGAGAGGACGCAGACGGGATGGAGGAGGAAGAGGAAGAGGAGGAGGAGGAGGAGGCTTTCAAGGAGAGTGAAGGTGGAGAGGCAGGACTGCTCTCTCGGTGGACGATGACACATTCTTAGTCCTTGTGGAGGAACAACATCACTAAGAGGTACGGCATCTACACTCACATTCTTCTTATTTTTTACACTTTGTGTCCATGTCATTGTTGTCCATTTAAGGGCATTCGAGTTGTCGCATGGAGAAAAACAGGATTTCAGATAGTCCCTGAAGATGACACAAGACCTGATTGAGAGATGAAATGAAACCATTATTGGGTGAGGAAAGTTGAGATGTCAGACTGTCCCTGAAGGAAACAACTGACTTGGGAGATGGGTAAAATGGAACCAAACAACTATGCTGTGAGGACAACTCTGATTTGAGACTGTCTCTAAAGGCAACACAAGACTTGATAGAGGGATGAAAATCTAACAAAAAAAAAAATTTGTTTATTTTTGCGAGGGAACCTATGATTTCACACTGTCCTTGAACACGATAGATAGATAGATAGATAGATAGATAGATAGATAGATAGATAGATAGATAGATAGATAGATAGATAGATAGATAGATAGATAGATAGATAGATAGATAGATAGATAGATAGATAGATAGATAGGTAGATAGGTAGGTTAGGTAGGTTAGGTATATAGGTAGGTTAGGTAGGTAGGTGAATAGGCAGATTGACTGACTGACTGACTTTTGATAAAGGCAACACCAGAATTGGATGGATGGACAAATTGATTGATTCACAGATTAATATATATGTATATATATATATATATTTGAGACATTTATTGTGAAAGGAAAGTTTTAATTGTGGTCCATTTAAGGACATTCTAGTTGTCGTGTGGAGAAAAACAGGATTTCAGATAGTCCCTAAACGCAACAACAGACCTGTATGGATGGATGGATGGATGGATGGATGGATAGATAGATAGATAGATAGATAGATAGATAGATAGATTGATTGATTGATTGACAGATGTGATAAGGACTAACTACAAAAATGAAAAACACTGAAGAAAACTATGATTTCAGAGAGTGCCTGATGGCAACACTTGACGTGACTGATGAATAGAAATTATAACCAAACAAGGACATTTTTGCGATCGGTCATGTCCTGTCCTGGCTGGTCCACAGGATTGCCCTCATGTTGTCCACGGCTCAGCAGATGCTGCAGGACAGCCGCTCCAAGATGAAGCTTCTCCGGCTGCACATCATCAAAGTGGCGCAGGCCGCAAGCGACCAAGACAATCAAGACGCAAACATCACAATGCACCAAGGTCCGCTTCAAAATATTAAAACGTCTCTCTGTGTGATATTTACATACAATACTCCTAAAACATTCAGGGATATTGTGTGGAATTTCAGTATGAACCTAAAATGCAAAACCTTCACAGATGAACTTACTAGAGTTCTCATAGGGAAGTGGCCACTGTGTGTAGAGTGTCACTTTGTGTCATCAGCAATGTTGCAACAGAGAGACTGAAAGAGACAGTAGACATACAAAGAGACAGTAGACATACAAGGAAATGAAAGGCATGCAAGGAAATGTATGTGTGAATTGTAAATTTTGCTGGTCAGCTGCTTGTTACAGAACTTGCTGTTCAAAAAGTACTGAAACATTGAACCATTGAACATTCAAAAGTTTACAGATGGACAAATTAAGTTCACCAAGAAAGGTCATAGTGCATTATAGGTTCATCCTGAAATTTTACCTGAAAGCACAATATCCCAAACTTTTTGTGAGTAGCGTATTTAAATATGATGTACTGTATGTGTGATATTTTGGTGGAAACCTTGATAAAAAATGCAGATATAAGAATTTACTGTATTTTATCTTAGTTGTATGCCATACCCCACGAACCAGGAATTAGCATGCTAGCTAGCATAAGGACAATTTTATTAGCCTGCTAGCTAACTTGCAGATAAACAACAACAACAAAAAAATACAGCATTCTACAAATATTTGGGGAAATTTCCTCCCCAGATTGGAAATGCTTGAGTCCGTCTGTCTATTCTAAACATTTGTACGCCATTCTACAAGTACCAGGAAGTAGAATGGTAGCTAACATAAGGACAAACAAAAATATGTCTCACCACAAATTTGAAAAAAAAAAAAAATGGAGGAATGCAAACATAACAACAAATTTAAGTTAAAAGTCTACCATACAAAGCGCAAGCCATATATCAACAACACCCAGAAACGCTGCTGTCTTCTCTGGGCCTGAGCTCATCTGAGATGGACAGACACAAAGTGAAAAGGTGTGCTGTGGTCTGATGAGTCCACATTTCTAATAGTTTTTGGAAATAATGGATGTCATGTCCTCCGGGCCAAAGAGGAAAAGGACCATCCAGAATGTTATAAGCTAAAAGTTCAAAAGCAAGCATCTGTGATAGTATGAGGATGTGTTAGTGTAACTTGCACATCTGTGAAGGCACCATTAATGCTGAAAGGTACATACAGGTTTGGGAGAAACATATGCTGCCATCCAAGCAATGTCTTTTTCAGGGACGTCCCTGCTTATTTCAGCAAGACAATGCCAAGCCACCTTCTGCACGTGTTAAAACAGCTTGGCTTTGTAGTAAAAGAGTGCGAGTCCTAGACTGGCCTGCCAGCAGTCCAAACCTGTATCCCATAGTTGAAAATGTGTAGCACATTATGAAGCGCAAAATATGACAACGGATACCCCAGACTGTTAACTAACTAAAGTTGTACATCAAGCATGAAAAAGAATTCCACCTACAAAGCTTCAACAATTAGCGTCCTCAGTTCCCAAACGCTTATTGAGTGATGTTAAAGGAAAGGTGATGCAACACAGTGGTAAACATGCCCCTCTCAGCTTTTTTTGGAACGTGTTGCAGACATCAAATAATAATAAAAAAAACAAAAAAACAATAGAGTATCAGTTTGTTTTGTATTCAAATAAATATAGGTTGACAAGGATTTGCAAATCATTGTTTTCTGTATTTGTTTTCTACAACGTCCCAACTTCAATTGGGGTTTGTACATCTTTAGCCCATGAGCCAGGAAATAGCATAATAAGTAAAGTTTTGGAAAAACCAAAAAAAAAGGCACACTACCATTTTTTTTTCTTCCAAATTCTCTCTGAATTCTCTGAATGTAAATGGTTAGCTTGCCACAATTTTCATCATAGGAATGTACCGGTATATACAGTATTTATTGACTGCCTTGTTCTTGTCAGAGCGCATAATACAGTATGAGTAAAGTCGCTGGTTTCCTCTGCACGTATTTCACTTAACCTTCTCTGAACTTATTCACTGTCACTACTTTGATTCTTCATCATGATGTGCAGGCAAGCTGTTAGCATGCTAAAACAGGCTAATTAGTGGGATACTGTATGTTTAGGGAGGTTGTAAACCCGTAAGAAACTTGACTGTAATTGAGGTACCAAACCAAGCCATCCTATACTTGGCTATTCATTCTATGCTAGAATAAGTCTTGACCACAGATGTAAAATCCAAGGCCCGGGAGCCAGATCCGGCCCGCCATATCATTTTAATGTGGTTCATCAAAGAAAGTCTTGTGCATCAATTTTCATTATTCTTGCTAAAATCTGTACCAGAATTCCAAATTATCATATGTAATAAATAATGTTAAAAGTATTTTTTGTTACCAATCCCTTTTTTTTTTTTAACTTCTGATTTCAAAATTGTTTATCCATCAATTTGTTGTGTGTATGTAATAATATGAGCCGATTAACCATGAATGTGGTTTCACATTCATAATGTCCTTCTGAGGGAAACTGTAACTACAACGTAGACCGCGACAAAAATGAATTCGACAACCCTGGTCTAAACTAGACTGTCATATATAAAACTATATATATATTGCTAACATACTACTGTGTTAGCATGCTAGGCTGTTAGCATACTACTCTGTTTGCATACTAGTATGTTAGCATACTGGCATAATAGTATATAGACTACCCAGTGTATAACGTGATATGTTTTAACGCTGTTGTTATCCCTAACAGGACTTAAATTGTTGTGGCGATGTGTTCAAGTGCAATATGTCTTTGTGTTTCGTTCTTCTTCAGGGACATCTAAGGCTGATGCCCGACTGGCCAAACTGCATCACTACACGCAGCGCGAGCACGATGCCCTGCGACTGGCCGAGGATGTGCTGACGCAAATGGACGCCGTCTCCTCGCTGGATCACGAGGCTCGCACGGAGGTATGGTTCAGGTCCTCAGATGCTACGAAGACCTTTTGGCCATGCCGGGACATCATGATGTGTCTTTTGATGTCAGGCTGAGACACGGCGCGACCATTCGTCCCAGCGTTTGCGTCTCCTGCGGGCGTCCGTGGAGGCATGTCTAAGGGACGGCAGGAGGGCCACCACGCCCGAGAGGACTGACGCCCACTCAGATCCGGGTCCGTGCCCGGCAACCATCTCCAGTCAGCTGTCCAGCAGACCTGCCTCGCTGACAGGTGAGAAATTATTATATCTAATTATTCTCTAACTTAAAATTGAATATCGACGTACATTTAAGTATCAAAAATGAAAAATAGTAAAAACATTATTTAAAAGGATAAAATGTACAACAAATAAATGAAACAATGTAAAAATATGAAATAATAATAAAAACATAACAATACAAATGATAAAGGAATGACAAAATAATAAAAACGTAATTTAAATGTTCCAAGATTTTTTTTTATTGGAAAACAATAACAACAGATACTATAAACATATGAAATAAGAAAATAATATAAATAAAAAAATAAAAAGTATACAATATAAAAAGTAAAATATTGGAAAAAATAGTAAGTAAAAAAACGTAATTATACAATGATAAAAGCATAGCAATAACATTATATGAAAATATAAAATAAAATGTAAAACAGTAACAACATAATCAAAAAAATCTGAATAACACAAACATGATATAAGACTCAAAATACTATAAAATAAAGAATACAAATAAAATTGTGGAATTTTAACTATAAAGGCCTTGTATAAAGAATATAACATCCATCCATCCATTTTCTGAGCCGCTTCTCCTCACAAGGGTTGCGGGCGTGCTGGAGCCTATCCCAGCTATCATCGGGCAGGAGGCGGGGTACACCCTGAACTGGTTGCCAGCCAATCGCAGGGCACAAACAAACAAAACAACCATTCACACTCACAGTCACACCTGCAGGCAATTTAAAGTCTTCAATTAATGCATGTTTTTGGGATGTGGGAGGAAACCGGAGTGCCCGGAGAAAACCCACGCAGGCACAGGCAGAACATGTAAACTCCACACAGGTGGGGCCGTGGATTGAACCCCAGTCCTCAGAACTGTGAGGCAGACACTCGAACCAGTCGGCTACCGTGCCGCCAAGAATATGACATTTAAAGAATAATATTACGAAAAAAAATAATGAAAACAAATGTTTAAACAATAGAATTCACTTAAAAGATACATAAATATGATTTGGGGGAAATATAATAAGTAATATATATATATATTTGTATTAATTTTGGGAGGACCTTTATGTGCTTTTTTTCCTCTTGTGGCAAAATTTTTTTAAATTTTCCCCACAGATTATATTTTATAAGGTTTGCATTAATGTTGATATAGCTGGGATAGGCTCCAGGAGCCCGCGACCCTAGTGAGGATAAGCAGTAAAGAAAATGGATGGATGGATGGATGGATTTTACACAGTTTATCCAGTATATCCACTGTGAAGAGAAGATGCTGGTGTATGTATATATGAGTAAACTTAGTGTACTTGTGTAATCTGTTTGTTTGACCAATCAGACACCAGCTGATGATGATGTAACAAGGAGACAAATCCTCATTTCTGGCATCCCATAATGAGCACAGCGGGTATTAGCATCTCGGTGTTTATGACGATGATCAAAGCTTTTACTTTGAAATATATCAATATCCTGTTATCAAATCTGATTAAATTTTGTCCTAATTTTCAATTTTTTGTTTGTTTTTCCAGGGAAGATGGAGGTCAGATTGCTTGGATGTGAAGATTTGTTTTCACCTGTTGTTGACCTAACATCTGGTGAGACGACTCATAAATATTAAATAGTTAAATATGTATTTCATAGAATGCATGACTGTGTTTTAGGGCCACAATGAAAAGAAAAAACAAATATTGAAATACCAGCCACATAATATTTTGACTTTGTATCTGGAGAAAATAAGAATTGATATCACAAATATTTGTCCTCACAAAAAAAATTACTCTTTAACAACAACAACAAAAAGAATGTGTTCTTGTTACATGCCTTTTAAAAAAAAACAAATAAATAAATAAATACAACTTTTTAACTTACAAAAGACTTTACTCTTGTAGTATAATGACATTTGTCCTGAAAAATATGACTTTTTAAATCTAGAAATAAACAATGCTTGTTGTTACAGCTTTTTTTTTTTTTGTCGAAAAAATGTGCATACAGACTTTATTCTTGTAATATTCAAACTTTTTTTCACAATGCATGTTTAATCAACAAAAATAAAACTTAATAAAAAAATTGTTAGATTACAACAGGGTATAATATTTCATCTAACAAAAGCCCGTTAGCTTAATGCTAACATACAATGTGAAACACCATAGATGGGCTAACAAAGATTAGCAGAGATGTTACGGTCATTCTTAGCCTTCAAGCAACTGCTACTTTAACTCAAATGAAGCAGCAACACATACAAACAGCATGCAACAATTATATATATATATATATATATATATATATATATATATATATATATATATAATATAGATAAAAATAGGACGTTCTTCTTGCAGAGACGAGCGCCACCTTGAGGCTGGATGGGAGAGTGGTGGGCAGGACGCGCTGGGCAGCGGCAGGCAGGCTGAACTGGGATCAACCCTTCTGCCTCACGCTGGAGCGAGTGAGTCAGTTCAGTCTTGGCAGTCTGTTTAGATTTTGTAAAAAAATTAAAACTAGGCTTAAAAAAAATTACTAAACTTTTCCAAATATATGTCACACATACATGCTGCAAATATCTGTTCCATGTCTGATGCCAAGGTAAGTATCTGAAATGAAGGCATCTTAGCATGCATGAAGTAGTATTAGAATAAAATAAAAGGAAATGAGATTTCTTTTGCGTTAAATTTTGAAGTTTGGTCTAGTAATAATACGACTTTATATCTGAAGAAGAATTTATTCTTGCAATAATACAACTTTATTTCAAAAAAAAAAAAAAAAAACTATCTTAAAGAAGAATTAATTCTAATTATTAATTAATTATATTTTTTTCCTTAAAAAATACTCCTCTTTAGCCAAATAAAATAAGATTTTATTATTTTAATATTATGACTTTTTCTAAAAAACAAAACAAAAACTTTTTATCTAAAAAAAATCAGGCTTTTAAACTTCAAATATTCCAAGTTTTTTTTCTTTTTAAAAAAAGCTTTATATCTAAAAAAACAAAAACAAAACATTTATGCTTCGAATCATCCAACTTGTTCCCCTAAAAAATACAACTTTTTATTAAAAAAGGATACTTCATTCTTGCTATTCTTCAACATTATTTTCCCTGAAAATACTGCTTGTTATCTTAACAAAATAAGACGTTTTTCTCGCAATATAATTTCTCCCTAAAAAAATAAGTTTCTCTAAAAAAATAAGAGCTTTATATTATATTACATGTCGCCCCTAAAAAAATTAAACTATTCATCTAAAAAAATAAGACTACTCTGTTTTTCCTAAAAATAATCAAAACTTTTTCATGTACAAAAGACAAGACTTTATTCTTGTTATATCTTGGTATGTATCTGAAATTAACTAGCTGTCATTTTTTAAATTAAAAACAAGTAGCAGGTGGGAGAGTAGAAAAATGGTTGGCAGATGTGCCTCACAGTTCTGAGGGTCCTGGGTGGGTTCAAATCCTCGCCTGTGTGGAGTTTGCATGTTCTCCCCGTGGCTGCGTGGGTTTTCTCCGGGCACTCCGGTTTCCTCCCACATCCCCAATACATGCACGGTAGGTTAATTGAAGACCCTAAATTGCCTGTAGGTATGAATGTGAGTGCAAACAGTTGTTTGTTTATATGTGCCCTGCAATTGGCTGGCGACCAGTTCAGGGTGTAGCCTGAAGATAGCTGGGATAGGCTCCCGCGTGAGGATAAGTGGTACAGAAAATGGATGGATGGAACAAGGAGCAATTCTTACTAATGCTATGCGATAAGTGCTGTACTAATAGTACTGTACCAGCAGCAGTCCCTATCATGACCGGCAGGTGGCGCTGCTACACAGATATTGTCTCAAAATGTTTCATAACTTATTACATTAGGCTTAATACCTATCTATGCATACGTATACTGTATTGATAGTGGATATAAAGTCTTAACCCCCCTACTATACTAGAACAGCTGAACTTTGGGGTGAATCAGAAGCACTTTAAATGTTTGCAGGTGTGTGCTGACTCCCATTTAACATGAGTTTGAATGTGATTGGTTAATTCTGAACACAGACAAATCCCGAGTTTGTAACTAAGAAGGTAACTGTAACTAAGTAACTGTAACTCTAACTACACTACGAAACTATAACTGTTAAGAAGAAAGTTTAACTGTGACTAAGTAACTGTAACTGTATAACTGATTAACTAATTAACGAAAGCAAAGTAAAAGTGAGCAAAAAAAAAAATTACTAGAACATCTGAACTTTCTGCGATTGGCTGGCGACCAGTCAAGGGTGTACACCGCCTCTCGCCCGAAGATAGCTGGGATGGGCTCCAGCACGCCCGCGACCCTTGTGAGGATAAGCGGCTCAGAAAATGGATGGATGAATCTGAACTTCATTTGGGGTTAACCAGAGGCACTTTCAATTTTTGCAGATGTGTGACTCCCATTTAATATAAGTTTTGAATGTCATTGGATAAATTCTGAACAGACACATCCCCAGTTTGGAGCTAAGTAGGTAAATGTAACAAAGTAACTGTAGCTAAGAAATAACAGTACTGCAAAGTAAAAATTAAAAAAAATTAAAAAAAAGCTTAGGAAAAGTCCACACAGGCGAGGCCGGATTTGAAATCAGAACTGTGAGGCAGACGTGCTAACCAGACGTCCACTGTGCTGCCTGAATATATATGAATTGTTATTTATTTAGGCACGGTGGCCGACTGGTTAGAGCGTCAGCCTCACAGTTCTGAGGACCCGGGTTCAATCCCCGGCCCCACCTGTGTGGAGTTTGCATGTTCTCCCCGTGCCTGCGTGGGTTTTCTCCGGGCACTCCGGTTTCCTCCCACATCCCAAAAACATGCATGAATTGGAGACTCTAAATTGCCCATAGGCATGACTGTGAGTGTGAATGGTTGTTTGTTCCTATGTGCCCTGCGATTGGCTGGCAACCAGTTCAGGGTGTACCCCGCCTCCTGCCCGATGACAGCTGGGATAGGCTCCAGCACGCCCGCGACCCTAGTGTGGAGAAGCGGCTCAGAAAATGGATGGATGGATGGATGTTATTTATTTAACGTTTGAACGCCCCGGCAGTGTCGTGAGTTGGAGGTTGACGTGTTTTGGCGGGACGCCAGCAACATGTGTGCACTCGGGTTCCTGCGCCTGGACCAGCTCCTGGACCAGCAGAACCAAAACCAGGAAGACCAAGACAACGGCCATGTCTCCTCACATGTGTGGTGTCTGGAGCCCAGAGGCCTCCTCCATGCTCAGGTAAAGTACCCCCGGAACTGGGAACTGTTGGAGGTTCCAGCTGCATTTTCAGGTTCAGTTCCAGGAACTTTTCATTTTTTATTCAGGGGGTTACCCGACTTAGGGCCAATTGCAATTCTACCCCTTCGTCTTAGCCCTTGGTTTTACGCGTGCACGAGAACGAAGGGGTAAGACGAAGGGGTGTATCGCCCTTGCAGCCAAGTGTGGCCGGGGAGCTCACCTGAAAGCGGGCGGTATGGGACTCCGCCCCCGCTGACAGGCTAATAGCTTGCTTAGAAGACGGCGGAACGGACAAGGAAGTACATAAATGTAAGTGAGCGGAATTATTGGTATTAATACTAATAACAGTCATGTTTTTATCAATGTAAATATAAGCCCTGTTTTGAATTGTTGGTTAAACGGCTTGTTATGACGAGTTTGCATATCGCTAGTCAAATTCACAGCAAAAGACTACAATCTATTGCATTTTATGAACGATTAGAAAGAATTATTAGACACCTAAGACACATTTAGAAGCTACGTAGCTAATGTAGCATCACTAATAATGTCGCTTCTAAGTATACCGTGACATTCGCTTTCCATATAGTTAAGATGTGGCCTCATCGCTCATGTAATGCAGTATTTCATCAGCGCGATGCCGTTACCTGGGATTCCCCGTCAATATCCTCATCTGACATTTACTAAAGACACACGAGGCCAACATAATAAATAACCAGACACCTTTTCCTCCACAGGGACGCAAGACAACCGTCTTTTACAACAGCACACGACACTCCAGAACGACAAGGCCACTGGCAAAATGACAACGGGCACAAAATCCAATTCTAAAGTTCCTTTTAGAGGACTATGAACAAAAACGATATGAGACTGAAGCAACAATACATAGTTTTTACAGCTTTCCAGTTAAAATGTAGTTACTGTATTTAAATGTGCGATGTTGTTAACGTTATATTATTTCTATTTTACTTTTCAAGTATTTATGATCATATCTTCGATACATTTTATGTACATATCTAACATTTTTCAAATAAAAAATCTGCAATACCTAAATGTAAATAATCACACTACGACCATATCATAGTATGTCAATAACTATATGTTCTGTAAATAAGTGTGTCTCTTTGATAACTGCATGCTTATGGTTTACCTTAACGCTGCAAATTGTGAGATGCCTAACTGACAATCATTGTTCCTGTGACAGTGACAATGAAGTTCTTTTCTATTCTATTCTGTTTTAGATATTTCCTGTGTGTTTACAAATGTTTGGTTATGTGTTTTGTGATGGTTGTTGATGGTGTTATTTATTGCCTGACGCTAGGCCATGAAGTTAGTTTGTCAAAATATGTTCCTTCTATAAAAATGTGTTTTTAGAGTAGATAAAGACGAAATATAGAAATGTATGCAACCTGTCACATGGTAGGAAACATTGATTATAAACAATTTTAAAATACAGAAACATTTGATAAATTAAAAAAAAACTTTTTGTCCTGGGTTAGGGGCTAAAAGTTTGGTGAAGTGCTTATTTCAAGCTGTTAATTGTCACTACCAGTTGAAATTGACTATAAAACTAAACATGAAGCAAAGAGAATCACACGTTTAAGCAATTCACATTGTTTTAGGAAAGCCCGCTAGCTTAATGCTAACACACAATGTAAATCACCATAAACTAGGTAACAAAACTAGCATCGTTGTTGCAGTGTTATAACCCTTCAAGCGTTGGATATTGGATCACAAATGCGTAACAACAGATTTTAGTGACACTTTCTAAGCAGTAACGACTATCTTCTTGGCGTTTATATGTATGCATGTATTATACTGCCCGCTGGTGGCCAAGGCGCACACACCGGAAAGAGCTATACAATAAATGCATGAAATCATGATGCACTAACGCTTTAATTCTTTACATTTTCTTCAATTACTTTGTTACTATATGTTTTTATAAAGTACAATACCATAGAGTGCTATTTTTCTGACAAAAAAAAAGTGCTACAAAAATATTTGTTGGTATTTTATGGGGGGCTGGAACAGATTAATGGCATTTCAATTCATTCCTATGAGGGAAATTGTTAGATTAATCTTACCCAACATTATAATAGACACAAAAGGAATGAAGACGCTTGTTACTTTTTCTCATGAGGAGGGCGTATGGGAGATTGTTCAGATCACAGTCTCTCAACACGCTCTAAACAATCCCCCCCCCTCGCTCCTGCATTTATTTGAAATAGGAGGGATTTACAATCATAATGTTCTAAGCAATAAGACACAACACAGAATATTTGATAATAAGAGGGTTTTTTCCCAGACATAGTATTTTAAGCAATAAGACACAACACATAATATTTGATATTATTCTAAGTAATAAGACACAACACAAAATATTTGATAATAAGAGGGTTTTTCCCCAGACATAGTATTCTAAGCAATAAGACACAACACATAATATTGGATCAACACCTGTCCCGACCCGACCACATCCGATCACGTCCTTGGTCCAAGCGTCCTTCCATGGATGATGCTGAGTCTTCTTTTTGAAGGCGAAACATCTAAAATTGTCCATCATACTAATGCAAGCTAAGCAAATAAATGATAACTTCTATAATATATTTAACATTTCCCTCCTGTTTATCATGTATTTGCACAAATTCTCATATCATCTTACAGTCACTTCATTTCGATTTTTAACTGTAGAATCATTTTTATGAAACAAATACATTTACACTCAGAGTAAACCTGTCATATATGAATGTTGTAGTTTAAATATCGTAATCATCTGTATCAGGAAACAAATCAGTTAAAGCAAAATCATCATTATCATCATTTTCATCATTATCATCATACAGTAAGGGATACATAAGCTCCAGACGATTCTCCATGGGGGTTATGGCTGTGGTGATTAATTTACTGATTAATGACCGAATGCATGGGATACAACAACATCCACATAATGTCAGAATGGCTGCAAAAACAGCAATTGATATCAATATTGGTGAAATTAGGGTTTTATATCTACCAAAGACGTCCATCCAGCTGTCCCACAAAGAAGTGTCCACCCCAGAGTGGTTCTTCATCTTGTGATTGAGGGTCCGTAGACCATCGATGGCTCTGGTCAAGCTCCCATCCGAAGCAGTATTGTTTGGAATGTATGTACAACATTGTTCTCCAAACATACCGCAAACACCTCCCTCTCTTGCGAGGAGCATGTCGACAGCTATGCGGTTCTGGAACGTCATTAAAGAGGTAGCCTTGAGCTGCTCATGCACAGCTTCCAACCCACTCTGAGTCCAATTACCTAATCTCTGTACATTGAAGTGGATGTAGTTTATCCTATCAACATTTTTATTAATCGTACACCACCAGCATATGAAAGACTCAAATCCTCCTGCAACTTGGTCAGCCAATTTGTATTGATTTGGCACCCCACGAGGAACTCCTATGGCGTCTATGTATGTTGGATTATTTTGCCCCTGCCAGGACAAATCTCTTTTTTGTCTATGTTCTAGATTGGACAAAAACATTGGTGTCCTTTCCATTAAATTTTGAACAGGAATAGGGTATACTGACACATGCAATATCAAAGTAATAATAGCGCATAATCCAGATTTATCTTTAGGTAATCTATCAAACAGTCTATCATCTCCGCACCACCACCAGATGTCGCTCCGTGATATTGGCACAAAATTTGGTTTGACTTTTAAGATTACTTTACACTGTGTGTCGTTCAGTGGTCCTAATTTTTTTCCTTTATTAATCATGTTTATACAAGTGAAATTATTTGGTGCTACTAAAGTAGAAAACATTGGTTTGTGTTTATCTGCTTCTGTTACGGGATATATAGGATCCCATGATTTACACCTCTTTGTTGGTACAGTAGCGTTCATTAATGGAATAATACAATCTTGTGATATTTGTGCCGGAACTATGCGCAACAAAGGCCTGGGACCCATGCAAACTACACAATCTTTTCTCGTTACATTTGCTGCTTGTTCCACCAATAATAACCAATTATTATTTTGTCCTGAAACTCCTGTGACAACAAGAAACCAATCATCAGTAGTTATTTCGTTAATCGTTAAAATGTATCCACCTTTATTTGAAGTTTCTGATGGCATTTCTGGTTCGACATGGTTCCCATAACACAATGATACTTGGAAGTGGGGATCTTTTCCGCCAGTATATGCCCACAAGCTCACCGTCAAACACATTGGTTGATTTGATTCGTATTTCAATATTAAACTATGGACCGTTTTGCTTAAATTAAATTTCTTTCTATGTTCTTTTGCTGTTCTTTTTGACCAACTAGACCAATCATAACCTGTTTCACCAATAAGGTCTTCCCATTTAAAGCCTATAGTTGCATACCAGTCATATCTATATCCCCAATTTTGCCCATTCTCTTGAGCGTCATTTGTGAGAGCCGCATATGGAATTATGATTAAAGCAGCTTGATTTTGGGGGGCACAAAATATTAAACCCTTTTGCCGTGTTTGGAGGCCATGCCCACAAACTTGATTATCAGTTGTACCCCTTTTGACACGAGTTAATGATCCAATTTTTGTTATTATTGGGTTTGTCATATTGGTCCAGTTGGTAGGTGATTTTTCATCAAAAAAATGGGTTCTATCATTTAGGGTGGGACGTCCCATGTACCACAAAAACAAAACCAACACCATAGTAGCCGAAATTACTACGTATCCGCTTATCAAATGTCGTAACCAATGTGGGTGTGCCATTCTGCTGAGTTCTCACTAAACGGGTTGGTGTCTTTTTTCTTCACTGACCAGCAAGCGTTTTCAGAATCTACACATCTGCTCCCGCTCCGTTATCAGACTTGAGCTCACCTTCCTTATTTGAGTACTCAGCTGAAATGACTCTTTTACAGTGTGTTAAATGAACCCACGTATTTCTTTCTGCTATTTTTAGGGCTGTTGGTGTTGTCAATAACACTTGATACGGTCCTTCCCACTTTGGTGAATGCCAGTGCTTCTTTTTGATGCTTCGAATTAGGACCCAGTCTCCCGGTCCAACCAACTTGGTTTCCTGCTGGGAAACATATTTACTTTTAGCAGATTCTTTTAAAACATTTTGTTTCTCTAACAACTTTCTCATGTAATCAGCTAAGTTTGTTTCGTCATCAAGTTCCCATTTTTGTTTAAATAACGGAAGTCTATAAGGTCTTCCAAACAACGCTTCGTAAGGTGTTAAACCTGTGGTGCTTGTAATGTTGATGTACATTTTAACGAGGTCAAGACACTGTGTCCATGACCTTCCTGTCTCTTCCATACATTTTTTCAGTCTATTTTTTATTGTCCCATTCATTCTTTCCACTAGACCTGCACTCTGAGGGTGGTAAGCACAATGGTTTTTTAAATTGATGTGGAACATGGTTCCTATTTTATTAATTATTTGGTTTACAAAATGAGTCCCATTGTCACTGTAAATGGTTTCAGGTATGCCATATCTTGGAATAATGTCTTTACATAGTGCTTTTGCCACCGTCAGAGCATCAGGTGATTTTGTTGGGAATAATTCGATCCATTTAGAAAATGCATCTATGATAACCAAGCAGTACTTCTTTCCTTCACTTTGACTTAATTCTATGTAATCCATGTGAATGCGTTGAAAAGGGTATGTAGGCACTGGGAATGTACCTCGAGTAGGTCGCAATTGCCCTTGCGGGTTATGTCGTGCACAGATCATGCATGCTCTACAATAATTCTTTGAATATAAATTGAAACCATAGGTTGTAAAGTGTCGATTTATCTGTGCCACCATCCCTCCAGTTGAGACATGTGATATTCCATGGCTCAATATCGCAGCCCATTTAAATAGGTTTTTTGGAAGTATTTGTTTCCCTTCTGTGCTAATGTAAATCTCATTTTGTAGTTTTGCACCTTGTTTTTCCCAATTATTGCGTTCTTGTTGTGGACTTTGTTGTTGCATATCTTTTAATGTTTGGTCATCTAATGTTTGTTGTTCAATCTGTTGTTTTAAACCTAAAAATGGTTTAAAGGCTGCTTCTCTCGCGGTTCTGTCAGCGAATGCGTTTCCTTTAGAAACCTTGTCTGTGCCTGATGTATGCGCAACACATTTACAAATTGCCACTTTTCGCGGATGTTGCACTGCCTGTAATAATTGTTTAAGTAATTCAGCATGAGTTACTGGCTTCCCTGTTGACGTAATCATTCCTCTGTTATCCCAATATTGCGCAAACACATGAACTGTGGAATAAGCATATTGGCTATCAGTATAGATTGTAACATCTTTATTTATCATTAGTTTGCATGCTTCGGTTAATGCTACTAATTCAGCAGCTTGGGCAGAGTAATGTGATGGTAGTGACCCAGCTTTTAGTATAATGGTATCAGTTACCACCGCGTATCCTGTTTTTGTCTTACCTAGTTCATCTTTTTTCGAAGAACCATCTACATATAGAACCTGTCCATTACTTAATGGTTGATCTTTCAAATCACATCTACATTTAGCAGTTTGTTCAGCCAATTCCTGACAATCATGCTGTGTGCCTTCATCAGGCAATGGTATTAGTGTTGCTGGATTTAAGGTTGTGCATCGCTCAACAGTCAAATGTGGTTGTGACAGCAAAATGGCCATGCAAGATAAATGCCTTGCAGGTGATAAAAATGCCATATTGGTTTGCAATAGTAGAGCAGACACTGTATGCGGCACTTTAAGAGTTAATGGATGAAATAACACTATTATGGAACTGCTTTCTATTGCCATTGAAGCTGCCACAACTGCTCTGACACAATGAGGTAATGCACATGTCACGTTGTCTAATTTAGTCGAAAAATAAGCTATTGGTCTTAGCTTATCACCGTATTGTTGTGTAAGTACGGAGGTCATGTAATAGTTTTTACAATCTACCATTTGAATGAATGGTTTATCATAATTTGGAAGGGCCAGTGCAGTGCTGGACACCAAATGTTGTTTAATGTCACAGAAGGCCTTTTCTGCCTCTGTATTCCATTGAATAGGTGATGTCATTTTAAGGTTTGTTTCATACATCAATTTTGACAATGGTGCAACAATTTCTGCATAGTTTGGAATCCATGTTCTACAATAATTTGTCAGACCTAAAAATGACATCATATGTTTCTTTGTCTGTGGTTTAGGGGCTTTTAAAACTATAGCTTTTCTGTCCTCTAATATAGTCCTTCCTCCTTCACTTAAATTATGGCCTAGATATTTGACTTGTTTTTTACACCATTGTAATTTATTTTTGTTAACTTTATGTCCCTCTCCTGCTAGATGATGCAATAAGGCCAATGAATCTTTGATGCATGTGTCTTTATCTAGAGATGCCAGCAGCACGTCATCCACATAAAGTAAAATTTGGCTCCCTCCTGGGGGAGTGAATTTCGACATGCTTGTTTTCATTATTTGTGAATAAATGGTTGGACTTTCACAGTAACCTTGTGGCAATCTAGTAAATGTGTATTTTTTCCCTTCAAATGTGAATGCAAACCAAAATTGACTTTTCTTTTCTACTGGTATAGAAAAGAAAGCATTACTTATGTCTACCACTGTAAACACTTTAGCGCTTGGTTTCAATGAATTTAACAATGTGTGTGGATCTGGTACGCATGCTGCTCTCTGAATTACTGCAGAATTTACTGCCTGTAAATCTTGCACCATTCGCCAACCAATTGAAGGTGGGGCCTTTTTTACTGGAAAAATGGGTGTGTTACATGGTGAATCTGGACAATCCACTATAACTCCTGCCTTAATTAGTGCTTCAATTACTGGTTTGATTCCTTCATGTGCATCTGGTTTTAACGGATATTGACGAATCCCTGGTCTATATTCTGTTTTGGGTTTAATTTGTACTGGTAAAGCCCCTTTAATAAGGCCTATATCAAATGGTCCCGTGGACCATAATTCTTTGGGTACTTTTTTCAATGTTTCTTCATCAATTTCAGTGAGAATCATTTGGTCTAATCAAACAGGTTGCATGTGTTTCCCTTCATCAACCTGTATTGTCCAAAACACCGCCTTTCTAATTAGACCAGTTGATGCACTGTATTCCAGTTTGTTTTCTATTTGCTGCCAATCATCTATCTCTTGTCCTTGTTTTACTAATGTTCCCATATGTTTCCATTGTGACTCATAATCTTTGCACAACGAAACATGTGGGACACTTGTATTTTTATACAGTTCCTTTAATTTGTCTGGTAAAATAATTCCTGCCGCGACTTTTGCTTCATTATCTGAGTATAGATAATCTACAGTAATCTCATTAGGTGTCGCATGTCGTAACTTGTTTTCATATTCGAGGTCTGGCCCTTGTGTGTTATTGTACCACAGAATTATATGCAGCTGATCACATTGTTTTTTATCTTCAAATTCTGTGATAAGCTGCAAGGCTGCAGACACTAGGGCCTTCCCCATGTGTAACGGTGGTTTGTTTGTGATATCGATTGTGTAATAGAATGTATTTTCTTTGTTTTCCAGTGTTAAATAGAGGTCCTCTCTCTTTAATTCATGTTTTCGTTTCACTACAATATTTCCATTTGATGATGGAATGAGTACAAGTCCTAATTGGAATAAGCCATCTCTTCCCAACAAATTCACAGGGCACTCCGGGACTTCGAAAATGGGCATTCTACAAGTTTTTCCCTGTGGGTCTCTAATCCACACAGGCTCAAGTTCCATGGCAAAAGTAATTTGTCCATTTGCAGATCTCACTAGTGCCTTATGTCCCGATAATCTGGAACCTGGAATCTTTTCCCGACATGCAGTCCTACATGCCCCTGTATCGCAAAGAAATGTCATTTGTTTACCATTTACTGATAAAGTTATTTCAGGTTTTTCAGTGTCCAAACTCAGAATGTCCTGTAAATTGAAATCCACCTCCTCATTCTCTGTAATTTTTACACAGGAGGATTTGTTGAGTTGGGAAGCAGGCTGGCTTAGTCATGCAGTAGTTTGTCCGTATTCTCTCTTATTTTTATTAGGACAATCACGCGCAATGTGACCTTTGTTTCCACAGCACCAACAGATGTTCTTATCACAATAATTTCGATTTCTATCATTTCTTACTCTCCAACGGCCTCTGCCGCGTCCCCTAAAATTATCTCTTTCTCTGCCTTGATAGTATATTTCTGCTCTTTCGTCGAGGAAGGCATCAATTTTTTTTTTCTTCTTTTTCTCTAACATTCTCTCTGCGTGGAGGGCATGATTAACATATTCCTCCAGTGGGCCAGTTGCTAGGTTTATCCAATGTTTATCTACCCATCTGTTAATGTGTTCTTTTGAATTCGCATGTAAAGCATTTTTTAACTGCTGTTGGTAAGGGCCCTGAGGACTAGCATCCTCATTCAAGCCGCTGTTTGCTTTAAAACAAGCAGTCATTCTAACTCTATATTCTTCAAAAAGTTCGTCATCCTTTTGTTTCACCCTATTAATTTCCGTGTAATTTGCTCTTTTGCGGAACCTGGCTGTGGTTCTCTCTATCAAACCCCTAACTCTATATTGTAATTCTTTGTCATCATGTGGCATTATAACACCATGTTGCTTTGGGTCCCAATCCCCTCGGCAAAGATGCCAATCAGGTCCCATTGCCGTCATCCAAACTTGTTGAGTCTCAGTCCCATTTAAATGATAAGATTGTCTAAGATTTTCTATTTCCTCAACAAACTGGACAATGTCTACTTTGTAAGGTGTGATGCCGGCTACGGCCTTTTTCACATCCTCATTTGTCCAGGTCCTATAGACCAAAAGAGTTTCTCTGCGATCTTGTTGTACATTCGGATTTGCCACTTCAATCATCGGAAATAAATCCATATCTCCCTCGTCTGAGGTTATATTTGTTATTTTGGGAGTGGGAGAAAATGTTTCTCCCAAATTTCTAGACCAATTCATTTGTACCCCTCCCGATCGTAAAATTCGTTGTGTTTGTGCCTCTTGAGTTGGAGGATTTTCATGAGGTGGCAAAACCGGGTACAATGGTGCTGATGCTTTTGTTTCCTTACTTTTTTTACAACTTTCTTCAATTATCTTTTTCTCGCTTGTTCTTATTATTGGTCCTGTCTCGTCATCTTCCTGTCTTTGAAACAACATATTTTTATGTCTACCTTCCTGCTCTTTTTGTTCATTTGTTAAGTGTTTCTTATTCTCCCTTCCTTTTTCTCTTTTTGACGCCATGTTTAACCAGAAGAGTAAGTCGTCAAATCCATCTTTTTGTATTTGTGATATATCATTTTTGTGTCGACACTTTATTTCGTTTTGAAGTTTTACTATTTTTTGCGAATTTAGCTGGCCAGCGAAACCGTATTTGGTTATCCACGTGTTTAAATGTTCTATTTTGGAAGGGTTTTGGAGTTGAACATATTTCCAATCTTTACATGTTAGGCCTATTTTTGGATCCGGTTTATTGTTGTTATTTCCCATTTTTGTGAATTTGGAAGTCAGTTCATTTGCACCTAGAGTGACCTAAATACTGACCATATTCAAAAATGACAGGGTGACAATTAATGTCTGAGTTTTGGTAATTCTCAAGCTTCTACCCCAATTGGGGCGGAGAATTCTTGCCTTTGCTTCCAAACTCAGTTGTCACTTACAATCCTGTCTTATAAATTCATACTTTTACACATACACACGTTATTAATAACGTTTTTATAAACACACGAAAACACGGAAACACAGAAATACAGAAATACAGAAACACAGAAACACAGAAACACGGAATTTAAGTACGTACAGGACTCCGCCGTCCCCACGGATTTTATCGGATTCCGTCCTCCATCAACTTGCCAGGGACTAGTATTACACAAGGTTTATTCTGCCGCAGACTTCTTCGTCGCGCAATTCATTCACTCTTTTATTCCTTTTTCCTAAAAAATTTTTTTAAAATTTAACTCACCAAAGTCGTCTTCAATCCTTGGATTGTCGTCAACCTCCAGATCCCAGTTGAGAAGTCCGAAGACCAGTCCCGGAAAGGGTCTCAAATGCCGTGGCCACGGTCTCTTAACTGGATGTCAGCTCCACAACTGGAATCTTCGGGTGTGTTGACATCCGGCTCGAAGGACCAATTCATGTTAGATTAATCTTACCCAACATTATAATAGACACAAAAGGAATGAAGACGCTTGTTACTTTTTCTCATGAGGAGGGCGTATGGGAGATTGTTCAGATCACAGTCTCTCAACACGCTCTAAACAATCCCCCCCCCTCGCTCCTGCATTTATTTGAAATAGGAGGGATTTACAATCATAATGTTCTAAGCAATAAGACACAACACATAATATTGGATCAACACCTGTCCCGACCCGACCACATCCGATCACGTCCTTGGTCCAAGCGTCCTTCCATGGATGATGCTGAGTCTTCTTTTTGAAGGCGAAACATCTAAAATTGTCCATCATACTAATGCAAGCTAAGCAAATAAATGATAACTTCTATAATATATTTAACAGAAATGTTTTGAGATATGAGTACGGTAACAGGACAAATCAAACGTGTACGTCAAGGCACCACCGTATAGTTGGAAGTCATATGAGGTAGCAGTAATGATTCTTAAGGCCCTGGCCAGATTAGAGTGACATGGCAAGACATTAAGGTTGAAAGTTTTTTTTTAAATGTGTTTTATTGAACTAATTCTATTTCATTTTAGTTTTGGTTCACTCCTAATGTAGTTTTACTTTGCTAAGCCGGGCGGGTACTGTACACACATTACAATTTCTAACATTTTAATCAATTTTTAAAATGTGAGCGACCCCACATATATTTACCTTTTAATTTAGTTCACTTTTAGGAGTTTATTTGGGATATTTAATGTATATAATACAAAATACATTACGAAAGCCATAAACAGTTAAAATGTTCCTGCTCTTTTAACACGTACAGTATTCATGTCTTTTTTATATTTTAAAGCCACAAATGTGCATGAAAGTTGCTTATGATTAACATTGTTTTATTTATGATTATTTGTGCTTAAAGTTTGACTTCCTGGACATGGTGGTTGAGCGACAGCACAAACTACGACGCCAGCAGTGCATCTTCACCAAAGAAAGAGGTACACATCGTCCTTAAACTGTTCGACTATTTTCTCACGCACTTGTTAACAAAGAGGTGAACCTCGCCCCATCTTTGCTTGTGAATGACTGAGCAATTCAGGGAAGCTCCTTTTATACCCAATCATGGCACCCACCTCTTCCCCAATTAGCCTGTGGGATGTTCCAAACAGGTGTTGGATGAGCATTCCTCAACTTTCTCAGTCTTTTTTACCACCTGTTCCAGCTTTTTTGGAACGTGTTGCAGCCATAAAATTCTAAGATAATGATTATTTGCTAAAAACAATCAAGTTGATCAGTTTGAACATTAAATATCTTGTCTTTGTAGTGTATTCAATTAAATATAGGTTGAACATGATTTGCAAATCATTGTATTCTGTTTTTATTTGTTTAACACAACATCCCAACTTCATTGGAATTGGAGTTGTATATTTTACCTCTTAAAAATATGTAATTTTTGAATTTTTTAAATACAATGTATAATCGATAATATATAGTTTATTATAAGAAAATCTCTCTCTCTCTCCCTCTAGAGAGATGAAAACAAGTAAATTTTTCAAAGTGTATATTTTTTGGGACTTTTTAAATATAAAAATAAATATTACATATATATACTTTATATGTTTGTGTGTGTGTGTGTGTGTCTGTGTGCGTGCGTGTGTGAAGGTAAGAACTTCCTTCGTGCGGCTCAGCTGAATGTGAACTTTTCCACCTGGGCTCACCTGATGCTGAGCGTGCTTCCTGGTTATGGGTCCTTCACTGCTGACTCCGCCTCCAACCCCGCCCCCAAGTCATGCATGCCACCACCATCAAGGTCTCCGTCGCCGCCAAGGTCGCCATAACCTCCTCTCAACTACGTCTGATGATGTCACACATGGAGTCAAAGTGAGTGTGTGTGAAGCCTTTCTTTCCTCACGTGCAGTGAGGCACCGACAAGCAGAAGTCCTCCTGGCCACCAGGAGGTGACGCAGGATGACGGCGACGCCACACTTAATGATAAAACCCCGGGAACGATTCAGCAACAACAGATGGTGAGCAACAAGTCAATATGTGTATGTGGGGGGGTTATGAAAATACACAGCGTTCCCTCGCTACATTGCGGTTCTTTATTCGAGCACCGCTATATCATCGATTTTTAAGCGATTGTTTTTTAGGGACTTTTCCAATATACAGTCTGAATTTAGAGTTGCATGCCTTCAGTGTCGTACCACATTGTGCCACAATACGCCGGGGAGCACTGAGCTCTTCTGGAAGAGATGCAGTGTAAGAAGAGGCAGAGGTCCCCAACTAATCCCCATTAATAGTCGTTATTCCTTCAGAGCAAAGAGAATATATACCTGTGAGTATTGTTGTATGCTCTGTTTGTATGTGTTGTTGCTCCATGTGAGTTACAGTAACAGTTGTTTTAAGATTTAGAATTACCACAACATATATGCTGATTACCGTTAGCCAGTGAATGGCATTTGAGATTGTATGTTAGCATTAAACTAGCTGACTTTTGCTGGACAGAATAATATGCTATATATTAGTATTAAAGTCGTACCCTTCAAAGAAATGCCTTATTTTCCTGATGAAAAAAGTTGTATTAAAAAAAAAGCAAAGTCCAATGTTAGAAGAATAGAGTTGTTTATTTGCTGGATTAGAAAGTATTTTTTTAAAGAAAAAAAGTCTTCATATAACGAGCATAAAGTCTTGTTTTTTTTGTACTTTAAAATGGGCAAAAGTTGTAATAGTACAAGAATAAAGGTTTGTCTTTTGTTGTATGTTTTACAGGGAAAAAAAGTTTTTTTTTCAGTTGGATTTTTTATGGAAAAAAAGTCTGTTACATGCAGTTTCAGTACAGTAATATTCATATTACAATTATTATTACTGTAATATCTATACTAACTCCAGTTAGTCCATCTATGATAGTTCACATTATACTGTATGTTACCAGGGCTTGACATCAACTCTCTTGCTAACCAGCCGGCAGGCAGCTACTATGGCTAGTGGTTTCCCAGAGTTACTAGCCACTCAGCATTTTCATCCATCCATCCATCCATCCATTTTCTGATCCGCTTCTCCTCACAAGGGTCGCGGGAGTGCTGGAGCCTATCCCAGCTGTCATCGGGCAGGAGGCGGGGTACACCCTGAACTTGTTGCCAGCCAATCGCGGGGCACATAGAAACCAACAACCATTCGCACTCACATTCACACCTACGGGCAATTTAGAGTCTTCAATTAATGCATGTTTTTTTTGGGATGTGGGAGGAAACCGGAGTGCCCGGAGAAAACCCACGCAGGCACAGGGAGAATATGCAAACTCCACACAGGCGGGGCCGGGGATTGAACCCCGGTCCTCAGAACTGTGAGGCAGACGCCCTAACCAGTCGTTCACCGTGCCGCCTCAGCATTTTCAGTCGCCACAATTTTGATGTTGGATAATTAATATGATTAAACACCTAGATTTTACAACCCTTTTAAATGTATTTCACCCCAGTGCACAACCAAAACAAGACTACATAAATGTTTAACTCGACAAGAACCACCATACATATCAGACTTCTGAGTCTGAACCACCAGTGACCACACAGATTTCGGGGAGTCTCTTTTAAAATTGAAAATTAAATATGATAGAAAAAGAAATTCATTTTAGCAATTGCAATAATTGCAAGAAATGTATTTTAGCAATAGCAATAATTGCGAAGAGTTGCCGTGTCTGAGGCACCTTTTTTAAAAGCTGAAGTGACAAGCTGCTTGTTGTGAACTCACTTAATCAATGACAGCAAGTGTGTACGGTAGTTGTTTACTGTTTCCGACTGGGTAAAAGGTCTCTTATATTCAAATTACCAGGGTACTGTTTAATACTTTTTACATTCAGAAGACAAATTACAAAATATAAATATATAAATACTGCAGTCCATTTCGTCTGGAATTGCCGGTTTTCAACATCCACTTTTGTGGTTTTTTTTTTTTGCAGCTTTGAGAGACATTTAGAAGCCTGTCATATTTCTCAGTTTGCAAGAAAACGTGATGTAGTCTCATCTTGTTTGGTGAGGGGTTTTTTTTATGTTTGGATTTTGGTGCAAGTCAGTAGATCCTTTGTGCACAAGTGCGAGCAGCTATTTACGGCAAGGCCACTTGGACAAACTTGTCATCATTTGGGATTTTGCATTGCCATGATTTTATTGATTACAGCAAATACACACGTGTTGCAAAATGTTACATCAAATTAAAATAGTAAGGTCTGGCAGGCCATCCATTCATTTTCCGTACCGCTTAAATTTCAAATTGGCCACTAATTAAACTGGCCTGGTTTATTATGTCAATTGAATATATTGTAGTGTCGTGGAAGTTGAGGCTGGAATCTCCAGCATGCCGAGCAGTATAAATAGTTTGATTTATTGATTGACTTTATTTTTTATGTTAAATGTTAATTATTCCCTAGTAGTAGTAGTAGTAGTAGTAGACATTATGGATGTTAATCTAAACTGTTAATTTTATGATTATTCACTAACTGTTGTTTTACATAGTCAAGCAACGTAAGAGAGTTTCATCATATGATTAATGACCTGCTTTTTTTGTTGCTCACTTGTGCGGTCTAGAAGGTAATGCATTTCATTGCCCTTTGAAATAAAGAATATCATCATCAAAGCCACAGCACCTCTAGGTCACCTGCACGACACATGCCATAGTTCACAAAACTCAACCTGCCAAAGTGGCTAGTGGGAGCGGCAATGTTACTAGCCACGGTTGAAATCCATTTGGCTTGTTGGCCAGTGTTAACATAAAGCCCTGTATCTTAGCAGACTTTTATTACATGAAACGATATGGTTTGGATGAGCATCTATGCAATGTTTAATTCTTTTTTGAGTTGAGTTGTGTGTGAAGTTATGCGATCAACTTTAGCTGGGATTGACAAACATCTTGAAGCAAGCACGCTTTGCCTCTTATTTGTAGAACTGTGCGAGCGAATCTTTTCGTTTCTTCAGTCATGTTGTACATACTGTAGATCATCATTATCCTGTCTTCTTGTCTTTTAATAAGTTTGTGTGTTTGAATAAGTTTGAATCTCTTTAAAGGGGACGTATTTTGCCAAACCATTTTTTTCTCGTATTTGGGATGTAATATTGTCTATGGTTCCTCAGTAAACGTGACATATGAATTAAAATCATCCGTGCATTCCTGAGTTCCAGACATTTTTGTGCCGAGAGGCTTGAAATCAGGTCATTCGAATTTCTTGAGATTAGCTAGATGTACGTCACTAGCGAAGATCTCTGCCTACCTCTCAGCTCCCGAAACAGTGCTCTCAACATAAAAAAACTCGTGTGCTCTCACAAGTGGGTCTTCTACACAGAGGCAACCAATCAGAGGAAATGGGGCGGTCTTATAATATAACATGGACAAATATGGACAAAGTGCATACAAAACTGGGTCCAACAGAAATAGCTGTCAGAGGGGCCTTTTCTGGACACTCATATGACAAAACCAAGGTGTTTTATGAAAAGAAATTGACACTTTTATACTAAGTCCATGTTAGAGAGACACTCTATGGGACCTTGAAAGCATACATATGCATCAGCAAACATATTTCTATGATCCTTCTATATCATGGATAAGAAAATATCTGCGAGTGATTGACGCCACCCCACCCCCGAAAGGTTCTATAATTGTCTATACGTGCCACAACATGTTCGTAAAGCACTACTAATGAATCTCTTCAACTCACCTTAACATAGTTCCTTGGCACCACAATGCCACAAGAAGGCAGCAAATCAATAGTTTTAGTTTGTAATTACAAATGTGCATATGCTGGACCGCGAATATACGGGGGTTCACTGTAATGCCTTAATTTACTATGAACACGGTTATTTTTAATTGATTAATTGACAGACAGTCCAATGGTTCAATTAAAATATTTTTGTGTCTGCAGTCGTCCTTCACCAGGAGAAAAGAAAGTCAAGACCACTCAGCTTCTCCTGTCAAGTACACAGTTGCAACCCACAACTTTAAAAAAAATGAGAACACACAATAACACAAACACACGTACACAACATGCAAAAGAACACACATTACACATAACCACAAACGTGTACAGGTAGAAACACAACACACAAAACAAAATGTAAGAACTTACACATAAGAACAAACTTAAGATGAACACACACATAAGTCGACATATAGCACACGTGAACACACAAACATTAAGAACATGGGAAAAGCACAAGAAACAGGGTAACACATTTTCTCACCCTCTTCTGCTTATTATGTTTCAGGTGGCACATGTCAGATCTGCGCTATATGTCCGTGCTTGGTAGAGGTCATTTTGGCAAGGTAGGTAACACTATCTCAATCTCGGTGTATGTGTGTGTGTAGAGAGAGAGGTGTATTGTATGGAAGTGTATTGTTTGTACAACAACTAAGTACCACTATCCTGATGTGTGTGTGTTCAAAAATGTGCCAGGTTGTAGATAGTGTGTTGTTGTAACTTTTGTTGTCATAATGGTTGTTATAATAATAATAATAATAATAATAGCTTGGATTTATATAACGCCTTTCATGGAACACATGGCCGTTAAAACTGTCATTGTTGTAAAATGACTGTTGTGACGGTTTTTGTTATAACAGTTATTGTAACTGTGTTTTTGTCACATTGTTGTTGTAACTGAATGTGGTAACTGTTGCCGTTGTAAATGTTCTCATAACTGTTGCTTTAACAGTTGTTGTTGTAACAATTGTTGTAAACTGTTGTTGTCGTAACTGTTGTAGTTGTAAATGTCATTGTGGCAACTGTTGTCGTTGTAACTTTGGTATTACTGTGGTTGTAATTGTTGTAATTGTGTAGTTGTAACGGTTTTAGTTGTAACTGTTGTTGCGGTAACTGTTGTAGTTGTAACCTTTGTAATTGTAAGTGTGTTATTGTAACAGTTTTAGCTGTAACTGTTGTCATAACTGTTGTTGTTGTAACTGTTCACATATGCCTTTATGTATCCCACAATGGGGAACTTCACATTATTGGCTGCAGCAGTACATACTGTACACTCCACAAACAAACAATGCACATAAGTGGACTATGTTTAAAACGAAAGATTTAATATATATTGCAAGCTAACAGGATACAAATTAGATATAGGAATACTGTATAAAATCATTAAGCAGGATCTGTTAGTGTTGTAACTTGTCATTTTAAGTTGTTGTTGTAAGTGATGTACTGTTGTAGCTGCACTTTGTTCATGTAAATGTGTTGCGTTCAGGTGCTGCTGGCCGAAATGAAGCCCACGGGCCGCCTGTACGCCGTCAAGGCCTTGAAGAAGAGCGACGTGGTCACACGTGACGAGGTGGACAGGTGGGTGAAGGGACCGTACTTTACATGTACAGTATAACACACGCGTGTTGTTGCTCTGTGTGCGTGTGTAGCCTGATGAGCGAGAAGAGGATACTGGAGCTGATCAGGACACGGCGTCATCCTTTCCTGGTCCAGCTGCACGCCTGCTTTCAGACCAGAGACCACGTCTGCTTCCTCATGGACTTTCTACCCGGAGGAGACCTCATGATACACATACACAACCGAGCCTTCACGCCACAGCAGACCAGGTACTTTGACTTTTGGCTTTACTTTGACTTTTGTGCACTTTTACTTTGCATTTGCAGACTTTCACTTAATATTTTTTTTACCTTAGTGTAGTTTCAATTCACAAACATTTGCTCACTCTACTTTTATCGACTTACTTCTTGATGCCCAACCTTATGACCCAAAGCTCGTGACCATTGGTGAGGGTGGAACGTAGATAGACTGGTAAATCGCGAGCTTCGCCTTTCGGCTCAGCTCCTTCTTCACCACGGCAGACCGATACAGAGTCCACATCAGTGCAGGCGCAGGCACTCCATTCTTCACTCACTTGTGAACAAGACCCCGGGATACTTGAACTCTTCCACTTGGATTTGGAGGTGCTGATTTTCATCCCAGCCGCTTCACACTCAGCTGCGAACCGCTCCAGTGAGAGCTGAAGATCGCGGCTTGATGCAGCCATCAGAACCACATCATCTGCAAAAAGCAGCGACATAATACTATCGTTGCCAAAGCGCATCCCCTTAACGCCTGGGTTGCACCTCGAAATTCTATCCATAAAGGTAATGAACAGAATAGGTGACAAAGGGCAGCCTCGGTGGAGTCCAACTCTCACTAGAATTGTATTCCACTTATTGCCGGCAATGTGGACCAAACTCTGATACCGGTCGTACAGTCCATTTCAGAGGGTCCGGGACCCCATACTCCCGGAGCACCCCCCGCAGGACCCGCCATGGGACACGGTCGAACACCTTCTCTAAGTCCACAAAACATATGTAGACTGGTTGGGCGAACTCCCATGCACCCTCGAGGACCCTGCTGAGCGTGTTTAGCTTGTCCACTGTTCCAGAGCCAGGACAAAAAACACATTTGCTCTTTCTGAATCGGAGATTAAACTTCCTGACGGACACTCCTCTTCAGAACCCCTGAATAGACCTCACCAGGGAGGCTGAGGAGTGTGATCCCCCTATAGTTGGCGTTCTTTCCAATCACGCCCTTCCAGGTCTTACTGTCATTGCCTTCGTGAGCATTGAAGTCTCCCAGCAGAACGAGGAAGGCCCCAGCAAGACCGCTCTCCAGCACCCCCTCCAAGGACTCCAAAAAGGGTGAGTACTTTGAGATACTCTTTTGGTGCACAGGCACAAAAAATATTCAGGACCCGTCCCCCCACTCAAAGGCGGAGGGAGGCTACCCTACCATACCATACAGGCATCGAGCCATGGTGCAATCGCCCACACCTGCTCGGCGCCTCTCACTGTGAGGAAATCCAGAGTGGAAGAGAGTCCAACCCCTCTCGAGAAGACTGGTACCAGAGCCGAAGCTCTGTGTTGAGGTGAAGCCGACTATGTCCAGTTGGAATTTCTCGACCTCACACACCAGTTTAAGATATTTCCCTGCCAGAGAGGTGACCTTCCACATCCCTAGAGCCAGCCCCTGTAGCCAGGGATCGGACCGCCAAGGTCCTCACCTTCGGCCGCCGCCCAGCTCACATAGCAACTGACCCCCTTGGCCCCTCTCATAGGTGGTGAGCCCTTGGGAAAGGGGACCCACGTTGCCTTTTCAGGCTTTGCTCGGCCAGGCCCCATCGGTGCAGTCCTGGCCACCAAGCGCTCACCATCGTGCCCCACCACCGGGCCTGGCTCCAGAAGGGGGCCCCGGTGACCCACGTCCGTGCAAGGGAAAATGAGATTCAATGTTGTTTTTCTTCATAGAGGGTCTTTGAGCTGTGCTTTGTCTTTTTCCCTCACCTAGGACCTGTTTGACATGAGTGATCCTGCCAGGGGCATAAAGCCCCAGACAACGTAGCTCCTAGGATCATTGGGACACACAAACCCCTCCACCACGATACAGTGACGGCTCCAAGAGGGGAACTAAGATAGTGAAGTCAAAATTTCAGTCGTGATAAATACGTTTTGGGAGGCTCACCGGCACACACTATGTGACTTTTCTGTCCTGAAAAAAGGTTGAATCATTTATCTTTCTCCATTGTTACTACCTTTATATCAAATTGCAGTAACAGTATACTCACACAACATTCATGTTTATAGCTTTAAGGAAACTACAACGGTAACTAGAAACTAAACTACAAAATGTGCCCAAAAAATCCCATCTAAATTAAACAGGCAGTAAAGTAGTTGTAGTGCAAGGTTGACGCAAGTTGTGAAAGATCATTTTCAAAACTGAAATTGATAAAAACACATCTCAGGTCTTCCATGTCACAAGAGCGACTGACCAACCTCGCTTTAATAAACTGAAAAATAATTTCTCATAGCGGAGGTAAAAAGTGAAGTCATTTAAGTGTTTTGTGACAGGAGGCGGTATAATTTGGGGAAAAGAACCTAATAAATTTGGTTGATTCATATTTAAATTGAATATTGTGTTTATTTCATGTTTCATCTGGGTTTACATATTCAAAATGTCTTCCTTTCTGATAATAGTCATCAGTATAGCTGCGAAAAGCGAAAAGCATTTTTTTTTAGTAAAACCAGAAAGGTTTCTAATTACCTGTAAATGTCACAAGATGGCATGGCAGCAAATAACTATTTTTTTTAAATTACTTTTTTTTCTTGCAAACGTATACAAAAATAACACTTGTGAAAAAAGATACAACAAACAAACAAAAAACAAGCACAAATGAAATGACGAAAGAGAAGACAAAACAGTCAGTAGCCAACCCAATTAGTTGGTAATAAATTACCCGCTTGCACAAAAACGTATTTGAAAAGGAGTAGGAACTGTTTTACTTTTTACCCTTAATTCCATTATAAATATATCAACAATATTTCTGAATTTTCATATACTGGTACTACTTTCATAACATGAGATGTTTTTTTTTTTTGAACTAGTGTGTCACCTTTGGACATTGTTGAAGGTTCATATTCAGTCTGTTAAAGGTTTTCGCCCCACATACAGTTACACAAAAGCTTTTCATTGTTGCCCGCAAGTACATTGTCTTTAAATTAAATTTTACCCTTAAGAGGATAGCCACCTTCTCTACAACAAAACATATTTTAGATATTACCTGGCAGCAGGTTATGTCTTAATAGTTAGTAGAAGTGAATCTATGATATATATATATTTTTAGACATGGCTTTGGCCTGAGCACAAACCAGCCAAGATGTGAGATTTTCACTGATTTGCCCCCAAAATTTGCTAACAGGTGAATTTTGCTGAACTGCGAATGTGTTAGGGTGGGCATCCAATGAAGAAGTTGGCCCTGTGCATCATCAGACCTTTGCATGCCACTGATTTCACTTCAGTTTTTATCTTTAATTCAGTTGACAATTATTTTATCTTTAATTTAGTTGCTCAGAACCGTCTCATTTGCTTGTCCTTTCACCCTCTGTCGTCATACAGGTTCTACTCGGCCTGCGTGCTGCTGGCGTTGGAGTTCCTGCATGTCAACGAGATCATCTATCGGTAAGTCAGTGGCGACCACTCTTAAGCGCCACTTGACTGACTGTGTTCGTCGTCTGCACGCAGAGACCTCAAGTTGGACAACCTGCTGATGGACGCCGACGGCTTTATCAAAATGACCGACTTTGGACTTTGTAAAGAAGGTGGGAGGAGCTTCTACTTCATCCTCAGACTCCTTTCTGTTTTTTTGTTGTTGTTATTTTTCTGTTTGTCAGGGATTGGTCACGGAGATCGCACGTCAACCTTCTGCGGAACACCTGAGTTCCTGGCGCCGGAGGTTCTGACGGACGACGACTACACGCGGGCTGTGGACTGGTGGGGGATGGGTGTGCTCATCTACGAGATGCTGGTGGGCGAGGTCTGTTTTGGGGTCCCAGACTCTGAGAAATTTCATTGAGAAATTTAATTGAATCTATTACGTTGGTGTTATGCTGTTAATACATAGTTATTGTGCCATTATTAGAATAATATTACATAGTTATTACATGTAGTGAATATGGAATTATTATGCACTATTACACTGTTATTACAATGTCAGATTATGGGCAGAAATAGTACCTACTAAGCAACCAACCAGATTGTCTTGAAGTCATCCTGACATTGTTATATTCTTATTACACAGTTATTATGCATTTATTAAACTATTAAATTTGTTAATTTAGTTATTACACAATACATTGTTATAATGCTATTACCCTTTGTTATTAAAAGGTGATATCATGTGCAGAAACGGATGTCACGGAATTGCCCAAAAATCATTAAAGTGACCAATCAGATTGCTTTAAAGTCATCTCTACATTATTGTTATATTGGTATTACGCTTGGTTTCATACAAGAAGCTCAAAGGTAGGATTATGGGCAAAATAATTATGTCACGACATCGCCAGAAAAATTAAAACACATACTAAAGCGACCAATCAAATGGTTTTGATGTTATCTCTACATTGTCATTTTGTACATTGTTATTGTATTATTCCATTACTCATTGCTATTACACTGTTATAACAGTTGACACATTATCCATCATTACTATTAGCTATTACAAGAAGTTGATATCACTGACAAAATAACACGGCATGGCCAGCAGAAGAAGAATCATCTTGTCATGAACATGCATGCATGCACACGAAATTTGTTCTCTGCATTTAACCCATCACAGTGAACACATACACATGTTAGTGGAACACACTGGAGCAGGGGGCAGCTGAAGCGCCCGGGGAGCATTTCGGGGTATCAGTGTCTTGCTCAAGGACACCACAGCCGTGAGCCCGGGGGATGTTGGCGGATGGTCCAGTCGGGGTTTTGAACCTAGGTCCCCCACGGTGGCAGGCGATGATCTTAATCATTGGGCCACGGCTGAATCATAGCACTTACAAAGTGACCAATCAGATTGCTTTGAAGTCACCCTGGGAGTGCTAATGTTACACTGTCATAGCTCATCACTGTCGGTGGTGCTAGTGACCTTAGCCTTAAACTAAGCTAACAAGGCTATTTTAGCTCATTTATTTTGTCATGGTATCTCTCTGCCAGTCGCCGTTCCTGGGTGAGGACGAAGAGGAAGTGTTTGACAGCATCGTCAACGATGATGTAACATACCCCCCGTCGCTTCCGCCTGATGCCGTGGCAATAATCCAGAAAGTAAAAATCAACATAATTAACGAGCGTCCCATCTTTACGTGATGTTGAGACACGACTGATGTGTTTTTATGTGTTGTAGCTACTGAAGAAGAATCCACTGAAGAGGCTCGGTGGCGGAGAGAGAGATGCTAACGAGTTGAAAGGGGAGACTTTCTTTGAGGTAAAAATTGCATGTTAAGCCAACGTTGCGTAACGGATGACGGAGACAGACGATGTCTTTGTTAGCGTTTCTGCATGCAAAACATTAGCATTATTTTTTTACTTTTCTAGTTACGCTGACAATCACATAAAAGCAACAACACGTCACCACCAGGAGCATCTAGTTAGCGTTGTTACCTGAGCTGGTCAAGACATCAGGTTAAAAGCATAATATTAGCATTATTTGTAGCTCTCTATTTTCTATTACAGTAATTAAAAAACAAAAAGCAAAAGGGTGATATAAACGTTGCCACCAGGACCACATTAAATAGCTAAAATAGTTTAACTGGCTCAACGTCCTAATCCCACAGATTAGCAGTATAACGTTAACATCATTATTAGCTCAAAATTCATTATGACACTTTAAAAATTGAAAAAGCAATTGACAAACATCGCCACCAGGAGTACGTAAACTAGCCTTGTTAGCTTAGCTGGCTAAATTTACTAATGCCTTAGATGTGTATAGCATAACATAAGCATTATTTTTACCTCTCTATTTACGATGACAAACATTAAAAGGAAAAAAAAAAAACATACAAACCCTGGCAACGAGGAACACGTAAGCTAGTCTCACTGTCTTAGCTGGCTAAAGTTGCTAATTGGTAGCAAAATATTAGCAATATTTTTAGCTCTCTATTTACTATAAAAATAACAAACGCAAAAAGCTATAGATCTACACATACATCATAACGAGGCGCACATAAGATAGTGTCATTATCTTAGCTGGCTAAAGTTGCTAATGCCACATAATAGTAGCAAAAGATTAGCATTATTTTTAGCTCTTTATTTATAATGACAACCAATAAACCGCAATAGCACAAACGTTGCAACCTGGAGCAAATACTCCAGTCTCATTAGCTTAGCTGGCTAAGGCATTAGGTTGGGAACATAACGTTAGCAGCATAACATTAGCATTACTTTTTACTCTATTTACTAAAGGGACTTTTCCACCAAAAAGTTCCTGCTGTGTCACATGTGGTTTGTGTTTCCATCCACATTTTCAGAGGGTTGTGTATGTCCCCTGCAGTTTTACCATCTAGCACCCATTGCTTTTTTCCATTTAAACATTTAATGCATCGTAAGCGAATATACTCTACTTAAATTGTTATTGTAGATCAGTGATTCCCAACCAGTGTGCCGTGAGCGCTCTTCAGGTGTGCCGTGGGAAATTATAAAATTTTACGTAATTGCTCAAAATATGATTTATTTACAAGAAACAATGTATCTTTTTTCATCTATTTATGCCAGTGAGGCATAGTGACAGACAGATCAAATAAATGCTCTTCTATTAGATGGCAGGAAGTACATACAGTAATTAATGTATCCACTGTTTGTGACATTTTTGTTTGTTGGTGTGCTGTGAGATTTTTCAATTGTAAAATCTGTGCCTTGGCTCAATAAAGGTTGGAAATCACTGTTCTTGATACATGTAACCTATTTCATCGTTGACGATCACACCTGTTTACTAAATCTAGAAATGTAGTTTTTTTTTTTACTTTTCAGCATAAAAGATGGCATCATTCATACATAAGCTCTATTAACTAACTATTTATGGAATTAGTTGTTTAACTTTCATAGAACAGCACTTTAAAATCTTAACAACGTTGCTCTGGCTTCTGGGTAATCTCTGATAGCAAGCCGCCATGTTTTGATGAGGCGTCATCGTCATGGCGGCTGGCCCGCCAATTTAAGCGACATTGACTTATAGTACTATAAATGACACTTGGATGGCCCAATCACGTTGCTTAGACCTTTTAACCACAAATTAAGAAAAGTTTTTTCCCCCACCCCCAAATGCAGTGTGCAACGACGGCGTTCTCCTAAATAACTGGCTATGACCGCTTTGTATTTAAATGGTTTTCAAACATTTTAGCCCAATTCCAAAGTAAGTTAGTTCTAAGGAGCACAATCATGACCAACATTAAAATACAGGAGCGTCGTCGGCCCAAGTGGTCATCAAAAAAGAGACGCATGTTTTATTCCTAAAAAGTGTCTTTAATATTATGCACGGTTGGAACATTAACACTGTGTTTAAATATAGAAAATAAAAAACTGTATTTGTACCTTAGCGGGACCGATTTGGCCAATGGAGGACCTTGCCGCCGGCGGATCTCGGCGAGCACAGTTTGTCCAGCCTGCTCCTTGTCCACCAAGTGTGGCTTAGCGGGAAAACAAAAAGATCGGTGTTTGGAAATTTTGCTTTTCAATGTATTTGAATCCTCTTATTTCTAGCCTTGCGTAACGCTGCATAATAGCGGCTTTGTGACTGAAAAAGTAAACGCCTACAAAGGTCTGTCAACCAATCAGCGTTCGCCAGCACAGCCACACCCCCTCAAATAGTTCCTGGTAGCTCGAGGAAGATCCTACCCGCCAGGAGGAACGAAACAGACTTGGGGAGCCACCTAAAGTGATATCACCAGCTAGTGGCCTGGCATCCACATTACACCGTGGTGTTGTAAACACACACTTACAGATTTTGTCTGTGATACGACTTTGCAGGACATGGACTGGGACGCCCTCCTGTCCAAGCAAGTGTCGCCGCCCTTCCTGCCATCCCTAAAGACGTCGGCGGACGTTAGCAACTTTGACAGCGACTTCACGCGCCTTCAGCCCGTCCTGTCTCCACCCGCCACGCCCGGCGGACTCTCGGCCCAGCAGCAGGAAGCCTTCGCCGACTTTGACTTCTGCGCCCTGCACAGCTGACCCTCATTCGCCGGCCAACAATCCATCCCCGAACCACTACCGTTCCCTGATCTTCCAGATCTGCTTTACTGTGATGAGCTCTGCCCACTGCCGTGACCACACAGGTGGTCACATGACTCCTGCATGGCGCCTGATGTAGCATTATTAAAATATAATAATTAACAAAGCCATGGAAATGCTAAGAGAGCCATACTTGTAGTTTACGGCCACAAACAAAAGTCATTTATTCATCACGATACACAGCAGACGTTGAAATATGTCAAGACATTATTAAGGATTGACATTAATAATGACCGTCAGTATGCAAAAGAAAGGGGGAAAAAAACAAAGGAACCAGACTGTTATTAAATGTTACTAAATGCTATTTATGCTATATGTACTGTATACGAGAGAATGAATGTGCGCAAACACCACCACGATCACCACATTGTTTTTTGTGTGTCTGGTCCTCAATAAATTAAATAAGTTCACGTACTTCCTGTCTTGGTTTGTAAATTTGCTGTGGAGGTCATTTGCATTGTGGGTTTATCTGGTTGCTGCTTTTTGTCTTGGTCATCTACTTCCCGTTTGGTTCATTTACAAAACGGTGGGTTGATCTACTTCCTGTCTGGTACATCTTTTTCTTGCCAGGTTACTCTACTTCCCATCTGATTGATTTGTTGGCTTGAGGTAGTCAATAATCTGTGCTGGGTTTTAAAATCTGTTTAAAGGATGAACCAATTCTTACTCCATTCAGCCGGCTTGATCTCCTTCCTGTCTGGTTCATCTACTTCCTGCTGGGTTCTACTTCCTGTTTGGACCATCTACTTCACGTCTGATTGAGTTGCTGGTTTCAGGTAGTCAAGAATCCATGTTGGGTCATAGTTCAAAGACAATGTCCGCATGAGAACCTTTGGTCATAAAGTCTTTTGAGTCTTAAAGTCTTAGATCTGGACTTGAGGGCGCTCAGACAGGATTCTGGGCGTTCCTGTGGTAGACCTGCTCCCAGGCCACGGCCCCGCACACGCAGAAGAAGTCCCACAGGTTGCAGAGGACGCCGCGGTCAAAGGGGCTGTCGTCGTCCTCGCACTCCCTCAGGTATGCGATGCGGTGGCGGGACATAAACTCCCAGGTGGTGCAGTTGATTGCCACCAGGTAGATGTGGCAACCCAGCAACACCGACACCACCGCAGAGAACACGCCCACCACACACAAAGCCGCCAACAGGAAGCCGTTGGCACGGAACCACGACTCCCACGTAGCGCTCGGAGAAATGCCCGACCTGAAACACCACCCACACACACACAAACAGGAATGCATTACGGGGCTGTCCTCATTGGGCCACACGCACGAAATGTGTCGTGAAGGTAGCATTTAAGGCCCGATGAAGACATGATGCCATTTTAGTGTTGAGTGGAACTATGTTGAAATGACATTTTGACAGAGTGAATAACAGTGTTCCCGCTCATTTACAGATTTTCAGATATTGGCAGATTTTTTTCAAACTCAGCCTCTATTTTTTGCTGAAAAATTCTCCTATTCCGTGTTATTGTGCTCAGCCCAAAGTTGTGTCTGACATAAAAGTAATGCTTGGGAACCATATGGTTATAGCTTGGTGCCAAGGAACTATGTTGAAGTGAGGCGCCGTTGACAAGCTTCATGTAGTGCTTTGCCGCCATCGTGCGCCACCTATAGGCAATTGTGTGTGTGTATTGTCTGTGTGCTATGTGTGCAGTGTTTGGGTATTGTGTGTGTTGTCTGTGTGGTGTGCAGTGTTGGAAAAAATACTTTTCTACGCAAACTAGTTCAAAGTTCAGTTCACCGTTCCAAAAATGAACCAATTCGCAGTTCTTTTTTGTTTTGTTTTTTCTCATTATGTTGCTGATGGGCTATTCCCCTTAAAATACTGGCATATCATTTCCCCATGTTGCCACCCATTCGGTCCACACTAGCAACCCAGCTGCAGCTTTCATCCTACAATCTCAAAAACATGAGGAAAAACGTGTTGCTTCAATGGTGTTTGTTAAACTAAGGAATTCAAACAAAAACAGGACTTTTGTCCTTAATCTGCAGACAAAAGCATGCAACACAGAATAGGAACAATGGTGACAGGACATTGATAACTTTGCATTCCTAGCAGCTATGGCTGACTATATGAACAAAATATTTTATCTATTTTTATATTACAAAACAAAATTAATTCCATATCCTGACAGTGTTATCGTACAGTTGTAACTAAAGCATTCTGATACAAATAATAATTTTCCTAGTAATCAAGTTTAACAATTATGCACTGAATTACAAAAGAACCACCACTGAAGAACACATTCACTCCCATTTATGCAGTGTCCCTGAATGCACCTGGCGTTCTCATGCAGCTGCGACGTTTGTCCGCCAACATATGAAGGCTCGTAAATAGTGTATTCAGACGGGTTTTGTCCTGGAAGTCCCGAACAAAACCTGGCCCTCTTGAATGAAACTGAACTTTCATTCGAAAAGCATTCTTTTAAGCCAGAACGACCGTGTTCTCAATTACATTCAGCAGGCAGAAATCAACTAAGCTTAGTGCACGTTCACACAAAATATGCAGTAGTTCATGAACTTTCGTTTATGGCACTCGTTTCGGTGAAACACTGGTGGTGTGTTTGTACGGTGAGTGTTGTGTGTGTGTGTGTGTGATATGATTTGGAAAATGTATTCCTTCATCTTCCGTTCCGCTTATCCTCACTAGGGTCGCGGCTGTGCTGGAGCCTATCCGAGCTAACTTAGGGCGAGAGGCGGAGTAAACCTTGAACTGGTCGCCAGCCAATCGCAGGGCACATAAAAAAACAACCATTCGCACTCACAATCACACTTACGGGCAATTTAGAGTCTTTAATTAACCGACCATGCATGTTTTTGGGATGTGGGCGGAAACCGGAGTACCTGGAGAAAACCCACGCAGGCACGGGGGGAACATGCAAACTGGAAAATGTATGTTTCATGAATATCAAATATTAGATGTATATAACCTTTCCATGTTTTATTGTTCCATAGCTCTCAGACAGCACAGTTTTTCCGTGTGTCCTTGATTGTTTTGAGTCCTCCCTGGATTTCTCTTCCTTTCTCATTCTCTGCATACAACCATTCCCATAAAGATAAGTTTGAGTGCAGTTGAACGAAGCTAATTGTGTGGTTTTTTTTGTCCGTCTCTCTCACTTCTGTATAACACAGGTGAATTTTTGCTTGGGCTTCAGTAAGGGGCAACAACTCGTGACAACTTGTACCTTTTGTGCTCTTTGCAGATATGTTTCTCTCGCTCTTGTAATAAAACTCACAAAGACAAGATTGCTTCTTTACTTCTTCTGTCAGAAAAAGACTTGCCAAAAACAGTTGGTGTCAGAAGCGGGATCCTAGGATTGATTGCCGATCCAGGGGAGTGATTGATCATCCAGGACCAACGCAGGAGTCCTGCCTCCACCCAAAGAATTAGGACAGGGGGGTGCCGGGGCTCTGGATGTTGGCTGTCACCTCAGGATCCAAACGGACCTGCTGTCCTCCAAACAAAGAATTACGGGGTAATTGCTCTCCCCACAGCCCATTGGAGGTTTGAGTCAGACAGTCAGGGGGCTCGGGTCCCCTGGATTCGACTCCGATGATCAGGGGTAAGGGCCCCCGACAATTTTGAAGACGTTCGAATATTCTAAAAAAGAGAAGCGCTTCCGGACGAGTACTGAACAATGGAAAGTGGGAAGAGCAAAAAAGAATTACCTGTGTATACGTCATTTGTCATGAGCCATAAGGGGGAAAAAAAGCTATGGAGTGTGTTGAGAAGTGGACAACTGCATACAGTTTCCCAGTGACGGGAAGTTCGGAAGTTATAGCAGCTGAAGAAAAAGTCGGAGGATGAAAAGAGTTGTTGGAGGAAGAAAAACTAAATAAAGTTAAGGATTGAGAAGAAATTGAGAAAAATGTCAAATGTCTGGAAACGTGGTTGGCTGTTAGATTTAGATGCGAATAGGGACAGAAGCTTTCTGACAAAAACTCCATGGAGGGCACGTTACTGGTAACTGCGTATTGCCTGTGGTCTAATGAGTCCGTGTTGGCCTGGGGGAGGATGTCAGGTAGTGGCCGCGAGCTGGGTTCCACAGTGGCCTCCACAAATCAACCGCTCTACGACAAAGATCAAGGAGAGTGAGGGCGTGTATTGGCTTTGTTGACACAGCGTCTACACTAGACTGGTTCCCGATTGGTCAGGTCCATGCGCTCCTATTGTTTTGACAGACCACTCGTACATTATCTCTGCCACACCCCGTCGTCGTAGACAAGCCCAATTTGAAGAACACGATCCAGTTTGGGGCACGGATGTACCCGCCGATCAAAAGGTTTGGGGTACAGGTGCCAAGGTATTGTACTCTCCATTTCCTCAAATTGGGGTGGGCAAGTTGTCGCCGCGATATGAAGGATATCGGAGGATTTTCTTCAACCTAACGTGTTGATTTCTGGATGATAGTGAGGTTGTTTTGCAAATACTGTTATATCTTTTTGATTACTCCATACTATCTTTATGTTTTCAGTGTTCAGTAATGTTTAGTAATTCTCCTTTCTTGTGTGGTTAATAGGTGATTGTATTATATTATCAAACGGGGGATCTCGATTTGGAAAGTTTGTTTCATATGTATCAAATATTAGTTTTATATAAGCGGCATGTTTTATTGTTCCATAGCTCTTAGACAGCACAGTATTTCTGTGTGTGCTGGATTGTTTTGACTCCTCCCTGGATTTCTCTTCCTTTCTCATCGTCTGCATGCAACCATTCCCATAAAGATGAGTTTGAGTGCCGCTGAACGAAGCGAATTGTGTGAGAATGTTGTTGGAATGAGAGGGGTTCTTTCTTTTTTTCCCCCCCTCTGTCTCTCTCACGTCTGTGTAACGAAGGTGAATTTTTGCTTTAACTCGTGACGACATTTTACTCTCTTTGCAAAGATTTCTCTCTTTCTTGTAAGAAAAACTCACAAAGATTGCTTCCTTACTTATTCTATCAGAAAAAGACTTGCCAAAACAGATGTATGTGTGTTGTGTGTGTGTGGCATCTGTCCTGTGGGTGATGTGTGTGAGAGTGTGTGCGTGTGGTTTTTTTTTTCTCGTGTGTATGTCCGTGTGGTGCGTGTCTGTCGTGTGTGTTAAGTGCATTTGCGTATGTGGTACCTGTGTGTGTGTTGCTTGCGCACGTGTGATTGGATGTTTGTGTGGGTGTGACTTACAAAGCGACACGTAGCCCCCAGAGCAGGGTCAGCAGTTGCACCATCAGGTAGAGCACGAACCAGCGGTGGTTGCGCTCGCCCACGCAGTTCTCGATCCACGGGCAGTGGTGGTCGAAGCGGCGAACGCAGCGGCAACAGGTCGGACAGTGCTTGGCTCTCATTGGCTGCTGCTCGCAATAGACGCACAGGGGAATAGAAACGTCATTTGAATTTACTTTTCATTTGGGGGGAATGGAAGCCTAATTAAAGACTTCTTAAAGGTCAAATTTAAAAAAAAATTCAATATGTCCATTAGGAGTGAACGACTTAAGAGTAAATATGTGCTAATATTTTAGGTTTTTTTTTCTTCTTAAAGTTCAACCAAACGGGAGGAAAAAAAAAAGTCTGGTAAATTTGACATCAGAGAAAAGAGTCTTGTTAACATGCCTGATAATGATTGAATGAATTAAAATGGTCAAGAATTGAGACATTGTTTCAGCTTGCAGACGCTGTGGGCATGTCGCTGAGAGCTCTGAAAATCCCACCTCTCCTGTCAATCAAATACACGTACCACCTTCCTTCTCTCGCCGCTCCTTTCCAGCGAGCGAGATATCGAACGAACGCTTTCACGGAGAGAAGCGGCCTCTGAGCCGGCATAATGACCATAAACCACGCAATTCAGTACTATATTGTTCTCAGTCGATGCACATTTGAAGCATTTCCCCAAACATATTTTTTTTGTATTTAGAAACAAAACAGGAAAATGAGCTGTGCACATACAAACAAACAACCATTTACACTCACATACACACCTACGGGCAATTTAGAGTCTTCAATTAACCTACCGTGCATGTTTTCGGGATGTGGGAGGAAACCGGAGTACCCAGAGAAAACCCACGCAGGCACGGGGAGAACATACAAACTCCACACAGGCGGGGCCGGGATTTAAACCCCGGTCCTCAGAACAGTGAGGCAGATGTGCTCACCCGTCGGCCGCTTAACTTTTGTCCATTTTTCTCAAAACAGTTGAGTAAAGTACTATAAAATGAATCGACCGTTTCTTATTTTCTAGTGATGGACAAATGATACCGAGGCTTTGGAGCTTGTCTCACTCTTCCTTAAGTGGAGTGCTTCGAAACGCTGTGTTGGCGCTTGTATCAAAACTCCAGTGTCACGTGACCGATGACGTTTGAAGCTTCGAAGGTCATCGCTGTTTCGCTTTGCGCTTCATTCCTTCAAAATGTTACGAAGCTTTTCATTGGCTCATGGCGTCTCAACGCATTCTGAGCCAATGACAGCTTGACAGGTTTGACAGATTTGAACGGTTTGGGACCATACTAGCTATGTAAGTCCCCAAATGACAAACCATTATCTTGAAAGGTTTTCCTTCAAAACACCACACACACACAAAATGTTTCTGAATTCACACACCATGATCATTTGCAAAGTAGGAAGGATCTCTAATTCTGTTAGGGACTTTTAGTCCATTTTTAAATCAAGCTCAAAGCTTTAAATAAACCCTTAACCAACATTTAACCACATTTAAAATGTAATATAATTTGCATGTATTCTTTGGGTTAATCTGGAATGTGTTTTAGAGTATGGGGGAGAGCATCTGCATATTTTTTATTGTAATGACGATATAATCATTATTTGGTATGAATGAACAAAACACTTGAATGACCATAGAGACTTTTCGGAACTTTTATTGCTGTCATGGGAAACAGTGCCAGTGCTTCAGTCGTGCTCTTTAGGAGGTTGCTATGGCTTCAGTTGTCCACCAGATGTCACCCTCACTGAAGCCTTGAAGCTTTGAATCTTTTTCGGCACAATTGTTAGGAACGCCTCAGTGCTTCATGAGGCTTCACTTGCCCACCACTATTATTTTCCAAACATTGACTTCGAGGATAGTGCCCATTTAAAATGTCCAAAACTTGCACTTTGTGTTGACATTCGTTACCTGCAGCAGGCAGAAGCCGCAACGCCGCAGACGACAGCTGGACGACTGAGGCATCATTGACTCACTTTCCAGATCTGAAGGCTGCAAGGGACACATGCAATTTAAATATTCCGTACTTTATTTTTATGCTGTAGTATTAAAATAATCATTAGTGAGAAGTAAATGTGCGGGTAATGGGTGGATCAATTCAAATATAGATGATGATGATACCAATGTTGCTATTGCTCTATCCCTGGCTAAAGGGTTCTCTTAACTTTTTACACTTTATTTATTAACATATATTTTTTTTTAAATGTAAAGGAGTGTACTACAGGGAAGATATGTATTATGTTGTACACCTTATCCTTGAGAGAAATAAAACATTGTTTCCAATGTTGTACATTTGTTGGGAAGAGATAATTAAGTTTACCCCAAAGAAATCCTTCACAGATTTGGAATTAATTGATTTCTTTTTTTTGTATTCATTTTTGTAGTTCCTGAATACTACCCGCAAAAATAACTTAGAAATAATTATAAAAATGTATTTCAGAGTACACGTAAATTAGGGGCAGAAAGAAAAACACCTTTCCTATTTTTTTTTTTTTTTTTTTTTTTTAAACGTATTGTTTCATTTGTATTTATTTTAATTTCTGAAAACTCTCTCTGGAAAGAAGAGAATTTGCTTGAATTTGTCCTCTGGTTAAAATGAAGTGCATTTAGTTTATTTCACCCAAAAAAGACGGAAGAAAAGTGCAATGAATATGATTTGTTTGTTTAAAAGATTATATAATACAAAAAAAAAAGTGAAATACAGGGAGTTACTTTAGTTAACTTGCATTTAGTTTCTTTATTCTATGTATGGGTTACCAAACATTCTACTTGAGTATTTTTGTAAATTTCTACAAGTGATAATTTTTTTGCACAAAAAGTGCAATGAAGGAATTACCTTTTCTTTGTTTTTAATTTTTCTTTACATTTTTGCTAGGATTTATTTGTGAATTAGTCATTTCATTTAAATTGTAATCTATTTAATTATCTACTGAGTAGCCCAGAGTGTGAGGGGACACAAAAATACCTACAGGTCATGAAAATTCATTCAGATTTAGCAATTAAATGGAGTATCTATTATCAAAACGTATCTGTATCGGCGACACTGACACTGTTTAACTAGTGTGGTACTTACACCTCGCGGAACGGCACACCAGTGGCGTGAATGAGTAAACAACCCACTTGAAAGCCTCGACTTCCAAAAAATTTAAATAAAACAAGTCACCTACCGCATTACACTGGTATGGATATTTGGATCGACCCACTTACCGCTATCGCACATTTTTCGTGTACATACATCAAAGGTGGTCACAAGTTGGTCAGGTTAACACTAAATTGGCGTCGTGATGTCACCTTGACTGTGTCCGCGAGGACGAATCCCGGGTCCATGAGAGACACCGCAAAGTATAACAGCACCGACAGCACCACCAGCAGGAAGAACAGCACAGGAACCATCAGCTCGCCGCGCTCTTCACACTGACGCAAGTCTGAACACAAACACGCACATTATATTCATGATCAGTTAAAAAAAAATAATCTACTTCATACAGAGCCGCAGACATATGACACGTGGGGGTGGGGTAATTAGTCTGTGGCCACGCAATAGATATAATGTGCGCCCAAAATACAAATAATGTTAATATCATCCCGGGACAGTTCGGCAGATAAATCGAGTGCACCTTCTCTAGAAACTGTTATGGCAGACTTTCTGTTCCTAGCTAAGGTGCGCTCCATTTCCAAACCCACACTGTTCAATGAAAGGAAAATTAGTATTTCGTGCGCATCTTACACCTATTTCGTGGCCAAAAAATTACCATTGGGTGCGCACGTTCCCACTATAATGTGATCATAATTTAACCCCCGCCCCTCCATGTCATGTATGTTGCGCCGTAATTTCACTACATTCAAGATATTCTTACCGGTGTTGTGCACGAACAGAATCAGCGTTATGACCCAGGTCAGCACGGTATGTGTGGCCCGAACCAGAAACCCGGTCCGGAACACGTTTTGAACCATTTTATACCCTAAAACTAATCTACTAAATTCTTCGTTCATTAGCCACGCAGGTAGCTAACGCCAAGCGCCTAAAGCAACATAACTACGACGACGACCGTAAAGGTAGTTCGTTTACAACCTACATTATCGTATTTGCTTCGTTGTATGTAAGCTACGCGGTTGAATTTGAGCGCAACGATAAGATAAACACGACATGACTTCGGCGAATGTTATGGAGAAGCTTCCCTCCACTTCCACTTCCGTGGTTTTCTACGGGTAGTTGTGCAGGACAAAACTCAAGCTTCCCTCAACGACCGCGTTGTGTCCGGGACCCACTCTCACGGGACTCGCGCAAGACGTAAATATACTGGTTGAGTGAAAAGTAACTCCCTATTTTAAAATACTTATTCATATGTAGAAATATTTTTCTCATTTTTTTGTGTATGTTCCATGATTAAAGGAGCAAGTCTATTCTACCAAACCAATGACTTTGGAAGAACTTGAAGGGGGAATAGGAGAAGTTATGTCTTCCATCCCACAAGAGTTCCTTGTGAAATCAGTTAACGCGGTTCCCAGGCGGCTTGAGAAACTGGTGGCTAATGCTGGCGCCCATATCGAATTTTAAATAAAACTCCATGTAACACTTTTTTTCTCGTGTTCATTTCTTGTAAGAATTATACTTCGGAAATAAATTACAAGTACTTACAAATAGGGAGTTACTTTTCAATCACCCGGTACAATAGAAATTAACTACACATGATCAAACAAACAAAAAAATAGTTCGTCATTATCAAATCATTTTCTGCCAAGCCTGCCATCAGAGTCCAGCAAACCACACACCTGCCACCATTAAAGTGCCTCTGATTAACCCCAGATAGCTGAGCTGTTCTAGTAGGCTTTTCCTGATTTTTTTTCCCTTTCAGGCAGAAGCTGAAGGGTTAGTAATCATGTCTATTAATACACCCAGGAATGTTTCCGTATGCTCGGTTTACCCCTTTCCAAATACATCAAACTCCACTTTATTCAAATTCAATGAGTTTGTCATTATCAAATCCTTTTCTGATTGTATTCATTTCTGAAGTGATTAATAAAAGTTGTAAATTGTCACTCACACAGAATATATAGAAAGTACCGTAATTTATCGTGTATAATGCGCACCCCCAAAGTTGACCTCAACATTCTGGAAAACCCATCTACCCATGTATAATGCATTTTTACAATGCTTGATTTTGCTTCTACCCATATGATCAAAACAATGTATTATCTGTATTTTGTTAGTTTTTCAAATAATTATTCTGAAGTGAAGCACTTTATTTGAACACATTCTTTTTATTTAATTGCTCTTATTTTGAAATTCACAGCCCTATTTTGATTTAGTAAATGAGAAAACACAGTTGTGCTCATATGTTTGATCACCCGGGCAAAATTTGTAAGATGGGTACAATTCTTTAAAGAAAACATGCGAAACACATTTTATTTTAATAGGATTCAAATTAAAATGTCAAGTATTATCACCAAACAAAACATAACCATAAAAAAATTTATGATGGTTGTTCTTTAGTAATCGGTCATATTTATTTATATATAAAAAAAAAACATTTCACAAATTCTGCCAGGGTATGTAAATTTTGAAGCACAACTGAACATATGCAGTCATATGTACCCCTGGCATATTGGAATGAAAGTGAAGGCTACACCTTTTTCATAGCCTCTAGGTGGTGCTGGCATATTACATTGAACGTGTACACCTTTCTCATAACCTCGAGGTGGAGGTGGCATATTGAAATGGCGTAATGCTTTTTCAGAACCTCTAGATGGCGGCATGCATTTATAAAATTGGAATGTATTTTTCATTTTCCCCCTATACCTATGTATAATGTGCACCATTTATTTTTGACATTTTTTGGAGGAAGAAAATGCGCATTATATGGGAGAAATTACAAAAACGCCATGATTTGCACAGAAAAAATAAAAGCAAAAACTCTGCCTTAAGGTTTGTTTGATTCCAATTATTCTCATTATGTGGCCTGGTTACAGCTCAGGTATAATTTTTATACACTGACTGTTCCAAAAAAAAAGTTCACAAATTCCACAATGCATGGTGACATGTCACAAAGTTTATGGGAGATGGCCTGTTGGACGGGTGAGACTTGACTGGAGTGTTCTGGAAAGACACTACTCTTGTTGACGGACGCAAAAATAAAGCTTGCCTAGAAAAGAACACTGTCCCAATTGTCAAACATGGTGGCTTCAATCTGTGCAGGGTATAAGGGTGCAAGACTACTGTTTCAATGAATTCTGGAGAGAAATGTGCAGCACAGACTGCTGCAGCAGCCTGACAGTTACAGACATTGTTTGATTGTAGTGATGCCTAAACAGGTTGCGTAACAAACTAATAAGGGCACCATAATTTTGTATGCAGGCCTGTTTTTTTAATAATTCTATTGAAACAATTTAAAATCAATGTCTGACTCATTGTGGTTTTCTTTAATTAACAAAGGGCTCACCAACATTTTTTCCATGTGTAAATACACAAAAAAAAAGTGCCTCAACAGCATTGAACTTTCTTCTTACGAGCTATGATACGATTATTAACATAAAATTTAATGGACAGCCAGGTTCTACTGCTCAGGGCCGTCTTCTCCAACATTAGGCACTTGTCGCAGTCGCGTTTTCCTGGAAGTTGGCTTGATGTGATGAACGACATCAAATGCCTTTCAACGGCATCTACTTCTTCTTTCTCCCATTTCTTATTCTTGCAATGCTGTCGCGCTATACACATAGATAAAACAAAGTAGCTTTGATTAAATGACTTCATAATTTGATGTTGAAATTCAATTTTTTATAACTTTACCTTTTATCCTTTGAGGTTTGTGATGATTCTTGGAATTTGGAAGTGACACAGAGCGCCTTGTTGTGACCGGCCGGATTCACTGTTTTAAAAATAAATTTCAAAAATTAAGAGACAATGGAATTACTGATATGGAAGTCAGAATGTAGGACTGAGTCATACAGCGTGTTGGTAAAGTCTCTTTACAGTTTGAATATTTAAGTGCAAAGGAAATGAAAAAGATATTACTTTGACTTGTTCCACTGTACACAGTGGTTATGCAAGTTTTTAATCGCTTTGCATTATTGTGTTTCAGGCATCCTGTTGATTGAAGTGGCGTCCTTTCGAATGAATCCCTAAGAAATGGCTATTCCTCAAGAGAAGGCACAATGTGTATCATGGTTCTTTGTAATGACATTTTAAAACTGTAATGAGAATTAATGAGCACCCTGTATGTTGGTGTTTACCTGGCTCCACTCATATCCATGAATGTATGTTTAGAGTCTAGACATTTTATTTTTCATCGAGACATAATAGGAATAGTTTGTATATACTGTAGTTTGAGGCAGTGACTGACCAAACTGAACAGATTTCCAGCTGTTGCTTACTATTGCCAAGGTAACCAGGTAGGTAGTTACTTGTATTGAGACATTGCATGTAAACAAAAGTGATAGAGATAGTGTAAAATCGTTACTGGCAATGATTTGTATGAATTTTGTAGCTACTGCAATGAAACATGCTCATATCTTAAATCATCATTCACCACAGAAATGAATGGAAATGCCATTCATTTGATCCAGCATATATAAAAAAAAAAAAACTAAACTGCTTTTTTAATAAGAAATATAGCATTCTATAATATCATACTTAAAACAATTGAAAAATGACATCATTCAATAAAATGTAAAGAATGAAACGGGACATTGTGGCGCTCCTTCTGGTGTGCGCACCTTGGCCACCTGGGGGCAGTATAATACTGACATGCGGATATACATGAGCGAGGTGTCAAGTAATGAAGTACAAGTATTTCATTACTGTACTTGGGTACTGGTCCATCCGACCAGTACTTTTCTATTCTTCCAGAAGCCAGCTAAAAACAGTTGAAATCCTTTCCAAGCTGTATTCAATTTTGAGCGCCAAAATCGGGCTTTTGTATGTACGCGTTTCACAATTGTAACCTGCCGTGTCCTTCGCAGCCTGGACAACATGCATGAAATTTGACGGTCGCATATGATCTTTTATTATTTTCATAGGAGTGTTTTTTCTGGAACATACGAGCAGCCTTCCCAACGCTCTCATTTGTTGACGGATGTACTCGTGTTTGGTGGCATCAGGCATGCCTGTTGTACAAATGTTGGCCATATTCCATGATCCAGGGATCAGATTTTACAGCTTCATAAACATCATCCTGTTTATCAGTTTCCAAAGCTGTTTCTTAACTCCAGGTGGTGGAGGTGCCGTAAATCCACAAAGAGCCTGAAAGCGCATTTTGCCAAAATTTGGTGGATTACTAGGTTTGAATTTGCAGACCTTCATGTGCTTCCAAAGGGCATGTTTTAAAAAAAAACCTTGACAAAATGTACAGTGTAAAAAATTATGGACTTGAGATTTGTCTTTTGGTCGTTTGCGAGGCACGGGAGTTCCAATGCCAGAATTTAAAACTTCAACACTGTGGGTAAAGTTGCCCTGGTTTCTTAAACGTTCTAAACACATGCTTCTTCCCTTTGAGCGTTTTGCAAAGGAGAGAGCCCGTGCCACCTCTGGCTTGTCTCTGTGTGCATGCTCTAGGTGTCTCGATAGTTTTACAAACCCTGTCTTGCAGTACAAACAATATTGTTTTTTGTTGTAAATTCTTGATCCATCCTCTTTTTTACAAACAGCAGGTACGCAAGGAAAATCCACAGACACTTTATCCAGGGAAGGGGACCTGTCTGGTAGATATTCCTCCATGTCAGGTGCTGAATCTTCCGACAGAGATCCAGTGTCTCCCACTACTTGTGTCTGTTTTTGGTCAGGATACACTACATCTCTTTCCCTTACCAGAGGGACTTTTGTTTCTGATAGGGGAGCACCCTCTCTTAAGAGTAGGCTTCAAAGCGGAGTCACGTTCTTGCAGTGATGGATACCCATTACTGTTTCTGGTCAATTGATACATTAATGTTACTCAAGTTTGTATCAACAGAAGAAGGATCTTCACCATGCTTAGTAATGTATTCTTTACTACTGCCGTCCAAGCTGGGATCAAGGAGTTTATCGGAATCCAATTCCATCTGCTCTTTTGTCTTCTAGAGGGGAAAAAAACAGATTCCAAAATGAGACTACATATCTATGATGTCCAAAAGAAATTCCATTTACATTTTCCCCAATGTACAAAATCCAATGGGAGAATCCAAAAATATCTGTTCAATACTATATTTAAATTCAAAGTACCTGGCTGTTGCCATTTAGCTGGGAAGAACTGGTACATGGATTCTGAGATTCATTCGAATCTGACAACGTTACAAGATGAGGCGGAGGGATGATTCCAACTTTGTCTGATGAAAGAACTTCTGGCTCATCGAAGTCCTACAAATAGTGAGGAAGTTACATAATATACAACACATTTAGGATGTAAACATAAAAACACAAGATAACCCAACGTATGATTCAGGAAAACCTGCGCTTGTTACTTTCATAAGTCAGCAAGACCACATAATATAGAGATTTTCCTCTAATTTGTTAAATCTGGGAGAAACAGCAGGATTGAAACTATTACTACTACTAATTTAAGCCATATTTCTACTTCTCTGTCAATTCTTACTAACAATCACATGTCACAAACCTGTTTTGACTGTGGTCCAGCCTTTTCTCCGAGGTCAAATGTTATTTCTTCTCCTGGCTGAATGTCCCTCAAAGCAAATAAACAGAGGTGCGGTTTGTCCTTTGCTATGACCCTCTTCATTTGGCAATTTGGATGCCTGTCGTCAGCATTGACAAGTCGTCCAAGGCTGCCATCATACACGGATGCATCAATACTGGCAAAAGAAGAGAAACGAACTATTAAGCTTTGATCAAAATAAATGACCCCTTCTAACTTGCTATTACTCCGATTAGTCATAACTCCAAAACATAAACACATAAAACTGTGCATAAATGTACCATTCAATCAAACCTTACCACCATAGATCTCCTTTCCAACAGAAGTCAAACATGAAGACAGCACTTGCTTTGTGATAGGTCATCCTTCTCCTTTTCGATTCTTCAGAATTAATTAACTCTCCTCTGTACTCCACCACAAAGTCTCCTTTTCTGAAAAAGGCTTTGGTAAACACTCCTCGACCTAGACAAAAGTGTCACAAATGTCATTTATTCATGACTTACAATTCACCAGTTAAGCTAATTTTATATAGAAATCATTATTATTATTATTATTTGATTAACACATTGACTAGCATGGACATTTCTATTCGTCAACTGGAATCCAACCGTTTAATGCCACCGATGTATATATTCGTCAAGTACATTTTTCTATGGGTAGGCTATAAATAGGGTCTTGCCAGCTTTTGTGTGAAATTCAGGTTTGTAAACCACTGTAATGATGACCAGATCGCTGTAGATAGTGGCGCTGCATCGCTTTGTATCTGAGATCAACACAGCTTTTCAGTGGAAGACAAGAATTAGGCGGTAAATCGCACCTTGTAACATAGATGAGGGTGAGAAGTGCAAACACGTTAGGGAGTAGGGCAAGTTTAGGTACCTGACACGAACAGAGTATGTACATGTACGATATAAACAGAGTACGTGTCATGGTAGGTTGTAGAAAGTGAATGTCATGATCGCGAGAAAAGAGGACGCAGTTCATTAAGTGAATGGCGAAGACCAAAGTCACAGGCGTTCAACTCGAGCTATGTGGTGAGTCAGCGTTGCTCAGGCGTATTTCTTATTTGTATCTCTGTAAATTATTATTTTTCTCTCCGTCTCATTTTTGTCATAAGTTTGAGCTGTCACAAAAGTAACAGCTGTTCTGCTTGACACGTTTATCACAAAAAGCTTGTTTTCTCTCCTTTTTCTAACCTCTAATAACAGTAATTTGTTAGTAAACAGTTTAATTCTTGTCATACCTAGATTTTTAATCAAAAGACTATAACAAAGGTGGCGTTGCTTTTAATAACATTGAGATACTGCAAGCATTTTTGTTACCCAACCCCTTTTTGAAATACATTCAATAATAGTTGAACAAACTATTTTCCTTGACTTTTGATTTCTAAACAAATTACCCATCAATTTTTTGCATTTCGTGTATATGGGGTGCAAATATTTTTTAGCCTGACTGTATTGTCTGTTATATATAGTCTTCTAAAAAAATCCTCTCACTATTCTGGCATTTAGCAAATACAATCATTTTGGTAAGCCTAATTAACCTAAAACACGAAAAGTTTAGTCTGATTTCATGCCAGACCAAAAAAAAACATCTCTTGATATAGGCAGCCCTGTCGTGCCAATAATTTTGAGCACCATTCTAATATTAATCCATTACACATTTATACGGTTTCCCTGTTATAACAGCCCTCTGAGGGAAAACATAACTACAATATGGCCCACTACAAAAACTTCGTTGACACCCCTGGACTATAAACACTGTCAATTTCTTCCCAACTAACTGAGATGAAAAATATTTTAGACTGGCAAATTTCTGTGACTACCGTAGTCATCCTGATGAAGTGCGATTGGCACAATTCATGGATTCAAACCTCAATGAGTATATTATATACTCTACACAAGCAAGGTCATGTTCTTGCATTTGTCTGGTTGTAATTTTGGACCCGAAATGTGTACTGTAAACAAATAGTACCTTTCAACGAGTTCATGAATTGTACTTCCAATTCTGCCGTCTTGTCCAGTGCCTTCACTGCATGCTCTTTCGCATCCTGTAATGGTGGTTTCCCCCTGCTACTCCTTGTAGCCATTATAAATCCTATCACGAAATACAAAACCATTATAATATGACCAAACATCCCCAGACTCAAAGTATGAACAGAAGAAACTAGCACAGATTGAAGTGTTAACAATTAAACATTAAGGTGTTTGGCCAGGTGGCACGTACTGGCCAATTAGCTTATTTAGCATAACTTTTAATGGCAAAATTTTAAATACCAAACGTGACTTTTGTGTTTTTTTGCAGAGAAACATTTGTGTATTTAAAAAGTGCCATTTTGAAATACAAACTGTGATAAGTGGAAAATGTGTTTTGGAGGCTTGAGTAGTGTTTAGCTTTTTTGTGTGTCCATCCATCCATTTACTTGCACTTATCCGGGGTCAGGTCACGGGGGCAGCAGCTTAAGCACAATCTTGTTCTTTCGGTCACTACTCAAAGCTCATGACCATAGGTGAAGGTAGGAACGTAGATCGAATGGTAAACTGAGGGTTTTGCCTTTTGGCTCAGCTCCTTCTTCACCACGACAAACTGATACGGACTCATCACTGCAAACGCTGCACCGATCCACCTGTCCATCTTCTGCTCCATCATTCCCTCACCCTGAAATACTTTAATACCTCCACTTGTGGTAGGATCTCTTCCTTGACCCGGAGAGGGAACTCCACCCTTTTCAGACTGCGGACCGTGGTCTTAGATTTGGAGGTGGAGATTTCTGCGTCGCCAGTGGGTTCGGGGACAGCTGCCACGAGGGGCACCGACCACCTTGAAGGCCGCATCTCTGGTCGGCCACCTCAACAATGGAGGCTCAAAACATGGTCCACTCTGACTCAATGTCTCCCACAAGAAGGGGGCAGTTCTGTCGGAACTGGTAGTTGAAACTTCTGACAGGGGACTCTGCCAGACGATCCTAGCAGACCATCAAAAGGTCAGACCGGCATCTTCCCCCAACATCGAAGCCAATTCACCCCCCAGCCTCTCTCTTCATCCGAATATCCAAGACATGCGCCCGATAGTCCAATGACACGACCACAAAGTCGATTATCAAACTGCGGCCTCGAGTGTCCTGGCGCCGAGTGAACACGTGGACACCCTTATGTCTGAACATGGTGTTCGTTATGGAAAGTTCGTGACAAGCAAAGAACTCCAATAACAGAACATCGCTCGGGTTCTGATTGGGGGTGGGTGGGAGTTCTCCCCAATCACGCCCCTTCAGGTTTCACCGTCATTGCTCATTTGAGCGTATTTGTCCTCCTGCAGAACGTGAGTCCCCAACATAAGCTCTCTCCAGCACCCCTTCCAAGGACTCCAAAAAGGGTCGGTACTCTGAGCTGCTGGTTCGTGCATAGGCACAAACAACATTCAGGACCCGTACCCCCCATCCGAAGGCAGAGGAAGGCTACCCTCTCGTCTACTGGGGGTAACCCAAATGTACAGGCACCGAGCCGGGAGGCAATCAGTATCCCCACACCTGCACGGCACCACGCACTGTGGGCAACTCCAGAGTGGAAGAGAGGCCAACCCCTCGGAATTTCTTGACCTCGCACACAAGCTCAGGCTGTTTCCCTGCCAGAGAGGTGACACTCCACATCCCTAAAGGACAAGTCATACCGGGTCGTTCAAAGACCTAGGTTCCACTGTATTTGTGTTTTGAGTTACGAGTATGGTCATGGAACATATTAAACTTTTTTTTGTATCTTAGTTTTTTTTTTGTGTTTTTTTTTTGTGTATATATATATATATATATATATATATATATATATATATATATATATATAAATAAATAAATATATATATAAATATATATATATATATAAAATATGGCTCCAAACTATTAATATAGGCACTGCAAACGTTTTGGGGGATGTCAATCCGCTGTATGGGGAAGGTCATGTGACCAAACCCAGAAAACAGGTTTGTGGACTTTCTCTGTATGCGGTGCTAACGTGCATAACGACGGGTTGATGACATGATTGTTTGAAGCCAAACTTGCAAAAATATTATTTTCTTGAAATTTAAATGTGTAATTTATTTATATAAATATGGTACACGTAAAAATGAACAAAGCCCTGATATTTAGGCTCTAAAGGACAGGTTATACTGGGTCGTTCAAAGACCTAGGTTCCATGGTATGTGTGTTTTGAGTTACGAGTATGGTCATGGAACATATTAAACTTGAAAGTCAATGCACCACTGTAAATTGTTTTTTGTATCTTAGATTTTCATATATATATATATGGCTCCAAAGTATTAATGTAGGCACTGCAAACATTTTGGGGGACGTCAATACGCTGTATGCGGAAGGTCATGTGACCAAACCCAGAAAACAGGTTTGTGGACTTTCTCTGTATGCGGTGCTAACGTGCATAACTACGGGTTGATGACATGATTGTTTGAAGCCAAACTTGCACAAATATTATTTTCATTAAATTTAAATGTGTAATTTATTTATATAAATATGGTATACGTAAACATGAACGAAGCCTAAATATAAGATATTGTCATCTTTGGTAGCTCTGTGGTGACATTTAATGTTAAACAGGCTAATCTTGTAGACATTTAAAGTTCCTACAGGTACTTTGTCTCTTGCTCTCCTGTGTGTGTTTATGTGTCGAACCATAAATGACTTTTGAGAGAACCTTGCACCACAAGTTGAGCAACGAGAAGGCTTTTCAAAGTGTGTTACCACAAATGACTTTTGAACATTTTTGCAAACAATGAGCAACCAAACTGTTTATCTCTGTGTGTTTCCATGGGTCCAATATGTGCTTTTTTTTAGCTGCTTTTTTTGCAACACATTGCAAAAATTTTTTAAGCTTTTGTGAGGTTTCCTTATTGTTAAGAGTAATCTCCTTTTCTGCGTTTTCGAAGTGTTTGTTGTCATACCTTTACAATCTTTGTCCCTCGTCAAATGTACTTTGTCACTGTCTGACAGTGAAGCCATGAGGTTGTCTGGTGGTGGTGCTCCACAGTGGTCTTCACTCTGACTGTGATGATGAAGCTCTGACCCCTCGGGTGGTTTCTCTTCTTTACTCTTCACAGAGCCACCAGTCAGTGGCAACTTACTGACACCAAACTCCTCCTCTTCCTCTTTAACGTGGGGGAGTTGTGGATCCTCCTCTTCCTCTTGAATGTGGGGAGGCTGTGGATACTTCTGTTCCTCCTTAATGTGTGGGAGCTTTGGATCAATCTCTTCCTCCTTAATGTGTGGGGGCTCCTCTTCTACTTTAACGTAAGCCAACTGTGGATCCTCCTCTTCCTTTTTAACGTTGGGCAACTGTGAATCCTCCTCTTCTTTTACGTGGGGAAGCTGCGGATGCTTCTGTTCTTCTTTAATGTGGGGGGGCAGTGGATCCTCATGCTCCAAACTGGAGCACCCCTCATGCAATTGAAGGGGAAGTACTTCATCATCACTAATCAGCTGCTGGATGTCTGCAGGACACAAGCAAGTCAGTGATGTTACGATAACTACTGCCAAATAGTCGACAAATTTACTAGTAAAAATAATGTCATTGGGTGGAGAAAAAATTATACATATATAAAAATATAAATATACATATTGGTAGACAGCTCCAGAACAGTCAGACAGTTTTAGCTTGGGCTGCAGCTAGGGGTGCGCAGTATATGCGGTTGACTGTATACATTTAGCCAACACTATAGATTTGGACCCTTCCGATAAATCGCGATGCTTGTTGATGACGTCATTGTATCTGCCTCAGTATAAAATGACTTCAAGCACGCCTGACTATGGAGCTGGAACATCTGCCAGTAATGTTTGATTTAACCAGCTGTGACCCAGTAAGAAAAAAGAAAAGTGCATCCATGTTGAAGAGTCACCAATCCTCCTTGCTTTCCCCGCTGTTCTTTTAGATTAACCACCCCTACCCTGCCACCTGCTGACCCTGTATGTAGCCCCCCGCCCCCACTCACCTATCCAAACACATTCAGCCACACCTTCAGTCCCTCGCAGAAATCGGAAAATGCAAAAGTCTAATGCCAATTAATGTAATACAACTGTAGGGTCGCTACTCGCTACAGCAATATCTTTTTTGAAGCCAACGCTCGTCCCCATTTCATCGTCAAAGCAGACTACAATATATTCTCTGTGTTTTCTGTTCTTGGCGGGCATTTGTAAATTCACTAATTGACAGCTGAAAGTGGGGACTTAGGATGTTCATCAGTTAGCGTTAGCGGATGGCTTTTCCGAAAGTCCACCCGTGTATAGTGAAGGAGGAGGTGGAAGACGACGACTATAATTGAAGGAGCGGAAAGATTACTACGAGGAAAGAAGAAAAAATGCGAGAAGAGACAGAAGCTGTCAAAATGTGGGAGCATTTCAGCGTGAATGGCATGCGGAACCCCATGATGTAATCGTATGGTGCAGCATACTTACAACTGGGCTTTACACGATCAGGAGTTTTGGGACCGATCACGATCAGCAAGTTTAAAAAAACGATAACCGATCGATCACAAGATGGAGCAATATGTCGACGTGTTCATTTACTGTGTATACTTGTGTACTGTATACTGAGTATCTTCGAAAGTATTCTCTATTCAGGTCATGTATTCTAATCAGTCAGGTCAAACCAACATTACATGACAAACAATGGTTGCTAACTTACTGGAATTAAATTACTTCACACACACTGAAACTTTAGAGAATGATTCGACAGAACGCCGGCATGTTTACGTACAACCAGAGAGGTGACACTCCACAGCCCTAAAGGACAGGTCGTACCGGGTCGTTCAAAGACCTAGGTTCCACTGTATGTGTGTTTTGAGTTACGAGTATGGTCATGGAACATATTAAACTTGTAAGTCAATGCACCACTGTAAATTGTTTTTTGTATCTTAGATTTTCATATATATATATGGCTCCAAACTATTAATGTAGGCACTGGAAACATTTTGGGGGACCTCAATCCGCTGTATGCGGAAGGTCATGTGACCAAACCCAGAAAACAGGTTTGTGGACTTTCTCTGTATGCGGTGCGAATGTGCATAACTACGGGTTGATGACATGATTGTTTGAAGCCAAACTTGCAAAAATATTATTTTCTTTAAATTTAAATTGTAATTTATTTATATAAATATGGTATACGTAAACATGAACAAAGCCTAAACATCAGATATCGTCATCTTTGGTAGCTCTGTGGTGACATTTAATGTTAAACAGGCTAAGCTTGTAGACATTTAAAGTTCCTACAGGTAATTTGTCCCAGTCTCCTGCTCTCCTGTGTGTGTTTATGTGTCTAACCATAAATGAATTTTGAGAACCTTGCACCACAAGTTGAGCAACTAGAAGGCTTTTCAAAGTGTGTTACCACAAATGACTTATGAAAGTTTTCGCAAACAATGAGCAACCAAACTGTTTATCTCTGTGTGTCCAATATGTGTGTTTTTTTTTTTTAGCTAAACGTTTGCAACAAATTGAGCAGGTAATTAAATAAAAAAAGTTTTTTAAGCTTTTGTGAGGTTTACTTATTGTTAAGAGTAATCTCCTTTTCTGCATTTTCAAAGTATTGGTTGTCATACCTTTACAATCTTTGTCCCTCGACAAAGGTACTTTGTCACTGTCTGACAGTGGAGCCATGAGGTTGTCTGGTGGTGGTCCTCCATAGTGGTCTTCACTCGGACCGTGATGATGAAGCTCTGACCCCTCGGGTGGTTTCTCTTCTTTACTCTTCACAGAGCCACCAGTCAGTGGCAACTTACTGACACCAAACTCCTCCTCTTCCTCTTTAACATGGGGAAGTTTTGGATCCTCCTCTTCCTCTTGAATGTGGGGAGGCTGTGGATGCTTCTGTTCCTCCTTAATGTGTGGGGGCTCCTCTTCTACTTTAACGTAAGCCAACTGTGGATCCTCCTCTTCCTTTTTAACGTCGGGCAACTGTGAATCCTCTTCTTTTACGTGGGGAAGCTGTGGATGCTTCTGTTCTTCTTTAATGTGGGGGGGCAGTGGATCCTCATGCTCCAAACTGGAGCACCCCTCATGCAATTGAGGGGGAACTTCTTCCTCATCACTAATCAGCTGCTGGATGTCTGCAGGACACAAGCAAGTCAGTGATGTTACGATAACTACTGCCAAATAGTCGACAAATTTACTAGTAAAAATAATGTCATTGGGTGGAGAAAAAATTATACATATATAAAAATATAAATATACATATTGGTAGACAGCCCCAGAACAGTCAGGCAGTTTTAGCTTGGGCTGCAGCTAGGGGTGCGCAGTATATGCGGTTGACTGTATACATTTAGCCAACACTATAGATTTGGACCCTTCCGATAAATCGCGATGCTTGTTGATGACGTCATTGTATCTGCCTCAGTATAAAACGACTTCAAGCACGCCTGTCTATGGAGTTGGAGGATCTGCCAGTAATGTTTGATTTAACCAGCTGTGACCCAGTAAGAAAAAAGAAAAGTGCATCCATGTTGAAGAGTCACCCATCCTCCTTAATTTCCCCGCTCTTCTTTTAGATCGACCAGCCCTACCATGCCACTGACATATGTGCTACCCGCTGACCCTGTATGTAGCCCCCCGCCCCCACTCATCTATCCAAACACATTCAGCCACATCTTCAGTCCCTCGCAGAAATCGGAAAATGCAAAAGTCTAATGCCAATTAATGTAACACAACTGCAGGGTCGCTACTCGCTACAGCAATATCTTTTTTTAAGCCAACGCTCGTCCCCATTTCATCGTCAAAGCAGACTACAATATATTCTCTGCGTTTTCTCTGTTCTTGGCGGGCATTTGTAAATTCACTAATTGACAGCTGAAAGTGGGGACTTAAGCTGTTCATCAGTTAGCGTTACCGGATGGCTTTTCCGAAGGTCCACCCGTGTATAGTGAAGAAGGAGGTGGAAGACGATAATTGAAGGAGCGGAAAGATTACTACGAGGAAAGAAGAAAAAATGCGAGAAGAGACAAAAGCTGTCAAAATGTTGGAGCATTTCAGCGTGAACGGCAAGCGGAACCCCATGATGTAATCGTTCTAACACTGTTGCAGCTTACTTACAACTAGGCTTTACACGATCAGGAGTTTTGGGGCCGATCACTGATCAGCAAGTTTAAAAAACGATAACCGATCGATCACAAGATGGAGCAATGTGTCGACTTGTTCATTTTCTGTAAATACTTGTGTACTGTATACTGAGTATCTTCGAATGTATTCTCTCTTCACGTCATGTATTCTAATCAGTCAGGTCAAACCAACAGTACAACATGACAAACAATGGGTGCTAACCTACTGGAATTAAATTACTTCACACACACTGAAACTTTAGAGCATGATTCGATAGAACGCCGGCATGTTTACGTACAACCAGAGAGGTGACACTCCACATCCCTAAAGGACAGGTCGTACCGGGTCGTTCAAAGACCTAGATTCCACTTTATGTCGGTTTTGAGTTACGAGTATGGTCATGGAACATATTAAACTTGTAAGTCAATGCACCACTGTAATTTGTTTTTTGTATCTTAGATTTTCATATATATATAAATAAATATATATATATATATATATATATATATATATATATATATTATATTAATTATGCGGTGCTAACGTGCATAACTATGGGTTGATGAGATGATTGTTTGAAGCCAAACTTGCAAAAATATTTTTTTGAAATTTAAATGTGTAATTTATTTATATAAATATGCTATACGTAAACATGAACGAAGCCTAAACATCAGATATCGTCATCTTTGGTAGCTCTGTGGTGACATTTAATGTTAAACAGGCTAAGCTTGGAGACATTTAAAGTTCCTACAGGTAATTTGTCCTAGTCTCCTGCTCTCCTGTGTGTGTTTTTGTGTCTAACCATAAATGACTTTTGAGAGAAGCTTGCACCACAAGTTGAGCAACGAGAAGGCTTTTCAAAGTGTGTTACCACAAATGACTTATGAAAGTTTTCGCAAACAATGAGCAACCAAGCTGTTTATCTCTGTGTGTCCAATATGTTTTTTTTTAGCTAAACGTTTGCAACAAATTGAGCAGGTAATTAAAAAAAAAAGTTTTTTAAGCTTTTGTGAGGTTTCCTTATTGTTAAGAGTCATCTCCTTTTCTGCGTATTCGAAGTGTTGGTTGTCACCTTTACAATCTATGTCCCTCGTCAAAGGTACTTTGTCACTGTCTGACAGTGGAGCCATGAGGTTGTCTGGTGGTGGTCCTCCACAGTGGTCTTCACTCGGACTGTGATGATGAAGCTCTGACCCCTCAAGTGGTTTCTCTTCTTTACTCTTCACAGAGACACCAGTCAGTGGCAACTTACTGACATCAAACTCCTCCTCTTCCTCTTTAACGTGGGGGAGTTGTGGATCCTCCTCTTCCTCTTGAATGTGGGCAGGCTGTGGATGCTTCTGTTCCTCCTTAATGTTGGGGAGCTTTGGATCGATCTCTTCCTCAATGTGTGGATCCTCCTCTTCTACTTTCACGTAAAGCAACTGTGGATCCTCCTCTTCCTTTTTAACGTGTGGCAACTGTGGATCCTCCTCTTCTTTTACGGGGGGAAGCTGTGGATGCATCTGTTCCTCTTTAATGTGGGGGGGCAGTGGATCCTCAAGCTCCAAACTGGAGCACCCCCCATGCAATTGAAGGTGAAGTTCTTCCTCATCACTAATCAGCTGCTGGATGTCTGCAGGACACAAGCAAGTCAGTGATGTTACGATAACTACTGCCAAATAGTCTACAAATTTTCTCGTAAAAATAATGTCATTGGGTGGAGAAAAACATATATACATATATAAAAATATAAATATAAATATTGGTAGACAGCCCCAGCACAGTCAGACAGTTTTAGCTTGGGCTGCAGCTAGGGGTGCCAGTATATGCGGTTGACTGTATAAACTTAGCCAACACTATAGATTTGGACCCTTCCGATTAATCGCGATAACGCACGTTGATGACGTCACTGTATCTGCCTCAGTATAAAATGACTTCAAACACGCCTGACTCTGGAGCTGGAGGATCTGCCAGTAATGTTTGATTTAACCAGCTGTGACCCAGTAAGAAAAAAGAAAAGTGCATCCATGTTGAAGAGTCACCCATCCTCGCTTTCCCCACTGTTCTTTTAGTAAAGGGAAGTAACTGAGGAGCATTACACTTGGACGAATCCAATGTTTTGAGTGATGCAGATGATATCAGTTCGTTCCACATTTTTACACTGTACGGAACGCCTTCGCATATTTTAAAGTACTGTCGTTGCGTCGGACATTTGCATTACTTTCAACCAACTTTGAAATCCTTTCCAAGCTGCATCCAATTTTGAGCGCCAAACTCAGGCTTTTGTATGTACGCGTTTCACAATTGTACCCTGCCGTGTCCTTCGCAGTCTGGACAACATGTATGAAATTTGACAGTCGCATATGATCTTTTATTATTTTCATAGGAGTGTTTTTTTCTGGAACATACGAGCAGCCTTCCCAACGCTCTCATTTGTTGACGCATGTACTCGTGTTTGGTGGCATCATGCCCATGCCTGTTGTAAAAATGTTGGCCATACTCCATGATCCAGGGATAAGATTTTACAGCTTCATAAACATCATCCATAATAATGCTGTTTATCAGTTTCCAAAGCTGTTCCTTAACTCCAGGTGGTGGAGGTGCAGTAAATCCACAGAGGCTGAATGCGCATTTTGCCAAAATTTGGCGGATTACTCGGTTTGAATTTGCAGAACATCATGTGCTTCCAAAGGGCATGTTTTAAAAAAAAGCTTTGACAAAATGTACAGTGTAAAAATGTATGCACTTGAGATTTGTCTTTTGATCGTTTGCGAGACATGGGAGTTCCAACGCCAGAATTTAAAACTTCAAATTGTGGGAAAGTTGCCCTGGTTTCTTAAACGTTCTAAACACATGCTTCTTTCATTTGAGCCTTTTGCAAAGGAGAGAGCCCTTGCCACCTCTGGCTTGTCTCTATGTGCACGCTCTAGGTATCTCGATATTTTTACAAACCCTGTCTTGCAGTACAAACAATACTGTTTTTTGATGTAAATTCTTGATCCATCCTCTTCTTTACAAACAGCAGGTACGCAAGGTAAATCCACAGACACTTTATCCAGGGAAGGGGACCTGTCTGGTAGATATTCCTCCATGTCAGGTGCTGAATCTTCTGACAGAGATCCAGTGTCTCTCCCTTCTCTCTCTTTTGTGGCGTTACCACTACTTGTGTCTGTTTTTGGGAAGGATACACTACATCTCTCTCTCTTACCAAAGGGACTTTTGTTTCTGATAGGGGAGCACCCTCTCTTAAGAGTAGGCTTCAAAGCGGCGTTACGTTCTTGCAGTGATGGACCCCCATCACTGTTCTCTACATTTAGAAATTTCTGCATCTTTCGTTTCTGGTCAATTGAGACATTAATGTTACTCGAGTTTGTATCAACAGAAGAAGGATCTTCACCATGTTTAGTAATGTATTCTTTACTACTGCCGTCCAAACTGGGATCAAGGAGTTTATCGGAATCCAATTCCATCTGCTCTTTTGTCTTCTAGAGGGGAAAAAAACAAAACAAAAACAGATTCCAAAATTAGACTCCATATCTATGATGTCCAAAAGAAATTCCATTTACATTTTCCCCAATGTACAAAATCCAACAGGATAATCCCAAAATATCTGGTCAATACTATATTTAAATTCAAAGTACCTGGCTGTTGCCATTTAGCTGGGAAGAACTGGTACATGGATTCTGAGATTCATTCGAATCTGACAACTCTACAAGATGAGGCGGAGGGATGATTCCAACTTTGTCTGATGAAAGAACTTCTGGCTCATCCAAGTCCTAGAAATAGTGAGGAAGTTATATAAGATACAACACATTTAGGATGTAAACATAAACATGACATCACCCAAAGTATGAATCAGGAAAACCTGTGCTTTAATAAGTCATACAAGACCACATAATATGGAGATTTTCTCTAATTTGCTAAATCTGATCAGAGGGAGAAACAGCAGTATTGAAACTATTACTACAACTAATTTAAGCCATATTTCTACTTCTCTGTCAATTCTTACTAACAATCGCGTCACAAACCTGTTTCGTCTGTGGTCCAGCCTTTCCTCCGAAGTCACATGTTATTTCTTCTCCTGGCTGAATGTCCCTCAAAGCAAATAAACAGAGGTGCGGTTTGTCCTTTGCTATGACCCTCTTCATTTGGCAATTTGGATGCTTGTAGTCAGCATTGACGAGTCGTCCAAGGCTGCCATCATACACGGATGCATCAATACTGGCAAAAGAAGAGAAACGAACTACTAAGCTTTGATCAAAATAAATGACCCCTTCTAACTTGCTATTACTCCGATTAGTAATAACTCCAAAACATAAACACATAAAACTGTGCATAAATGTACCATTCAATCAAACCTTACCACCATAGATCTCCTTTCCAACAGAAGTCAAACATGAAGACAGCACTTGCTTTGTGATAGGTCATCCTTCTCCATTTCGATTCTTCAGAATTAATTAACTCTCCTCTGTACTCCACCACAAAGTCTCCTTTTCGGAAAAAGGCTTTGGTAAACACTCCTCGACCTAGACAAAAGTGTCACAAATGTCATTTATTAATGACTTACAATTAACCAGTTAAGCTAATTTTATATAGAAATCATTATTATTATTATTATTATTATTTGATTAACACATTGACTAGCATGGACATTTCTATTCGTCAACTGGAATCCAACCGTTTAATGCCACCGATGTATATATTCGTCAAGTACATTTTTCTATGGGTAGGCTATAAATAGGGTCTTGCCAGCTTTTGTGTGAAATTCAGGTTTGTAAACCACTGTAATGATGACCAGATCACTGTAGATAGTGGCGCTGCATCGCTTTGTATCTGAGATCAGCACAGCTTTTCAGTGGAAGACAAGAATTAGGCGGTAAATCGCACCTTGTAAAATCGATGAGGGTGAGAAGTGCAAACACGTTAGGGAGTTGGACAAGTTTAGGTACCTGACACATGAACAGAGTATGTACATGTACGATATGTCGTCTTAGTTTGAGCTGTCACAAAAGTAACAGCTGTTCTGCTTGACACGTTTATCACAAAAAACTTGTTTTCTCTGCTTCTTTTTCCTATCCTCTATTAACAGTAATTTGTTAGTAAACAGTATCATTCTTTTCATACCTAGATTTTTAATCAAAAGACCATAACAAAGGTGTCAAACACAAGGCCCGGAGGCCAGATCCGGCCCATCATATAGTTTTATGTGACCCGTTAAAAGCAGATTATGTACTTCGTATTTCTTGGTTAAATCTGGACCGATATAAAATTGGCTTTGCTTTGAATAAAATTGAGATCCTGCAAGCATTTTTGTTACCTAACCCCTTTTTTAAATACATTCAATAACAGTTAAACTATTTTCCTTGACTTTTGATTTCTAAACAAATTATCCATCAATATTTTGCATTTAGTGTATATGGGGTGCCAATATTTTTTAGCATGACTTTATTGTCTATTATACATAGTCGTCTAAAAAAAAATCCTCTCACTATTCTGGCATTTAGCAAATATAGTAATTTTGGTAAGCCTAACTCACCTAAACTAGTGATCTCATCTGATTTCATGCCAGACAGTCAAGAAAAGAAAAGAAAACCGTCTCCTGATATAGGCAGCTCTGGGGTGCCAATATTTTTTAGCACCATTGTAATATGAATCAATTACACATTTATACGGTTTCTCTGTTATAGCGGCCCTCTGAGAGAAAACATAACTTCAATATGGCCCATTACAAAAATTTGGTTGACACCCCTGGACTATAAACACTGTCAATTTCTTCCCAAGTAACTGAGATGAAAAATATTTTAGACTGGCAAATTTCTGTGACTACCGTAGTCATCCTGATGAAGGGCGATTGGCACAATTAATGGATTCAAACCTCAATGAGTATATTATATACTCTACACAAGCAAGGTCATGTTGTTGCATTTGTCTGGTTGTAATTTTGGACCCGAAATGTGTACTGTAAACAAACAGTACCTTTCAACGAGTTCATGAATTGTACTTCCAATTCTTCCGTCTTGTCCAGTGCCTTCACTGCATGCTCTTGCGCATCCTGTAATGGTGGTTTCCTCCTGCTACTCCTTGTAGCCATTATAAATCCTATCATGAAATACAAAACCATTATAGTATGACCTCCCATCCCCAGACTCAAAGTATAAACAGAAGAAACTTGCAGCACAGATTGTTAACAATTAAACATTAAGGTGTTTGGCCAGGTGGAACGTCCTGGCCAATTAACTTATTTAGCATAACTTTTAATGGCAAAATGTTAAATACCAAACATGACTTTTGTCAGATCGTGTTTTTTTGCAGAGAAACATCTGTGCATTTAAAAAGTGCCATTTTGAAATGCAAACTGTGGTAAGCGGAAAATGTGTTTCGGAGGCTTGAGTAGTGTTTATCTTTTTTGTGTCCATCCATCCATCCATTTATTTGGGCTTATCCGGGGTCAGGTCACGGGGGAAGCAGCTTAAGCAGGGAAAGTCCAGACTTCCCTCTCGCCAACAAATTTTCCCAGCTCTTCCGGGGGGGATCCCAAGGCATTCCGAGGCCAGCCGAGAGACCTAGTCTCTCCAGCGTGTCCTGGGTCATCGTCTGGGCCTCCTCCCGGTGGGATGTGCCCGGAACACCTCTCCAGGGAGGCGTCTGGGAGGCTTCCTAACGAGATACCCGAGCTAACTCATCTGGCTCCTCTCGATGCGGAGGAGCAGCGGCTGGACTCTGAGCCCCTCCCGGATGACAGAGCTTTTCACCCGATTTCTAAGGGAGACCTCGGACACCCCACTTGTATGCACGATCTTGTTCTTTCGGTCACTACTCAGAACTCATGACCATAGGTGAAGGTAGGAACGTAGATCGAATGGTAAACTGAGGTTTTTGCCTTTTGGCTCAGCTCCTTCTTCACCACGACAAACTGATACAGAGTCTGCATCACTGCAAACGCTGCACCAATCCACCTGTCGATCTTCTGCTCCATCATTCCCTCACTTGTGAAGAAGACCCTGAGATACTTTAACTCCTCCACTTGGGGTAGGATCTCTTCCTTGACTCGGAGAGGGCACTCCACCCTTTTCAGACTGCTGACCGTGGTGTTAGATTTGGAGATTTTCCGCCACGAGGGGCACCGACCACCTTGAAGGCCGCATCTCTGGTCGGCCACCTCAACAATGGAGGCTCAAAACATGGTCCACTCTGACTCAATGTCTCCTGCCTCCCGCAGGAAGGGGGAAAAGTTCTGTCGGAGGTGGTAGTTGAAACTTCTGACTCTGCCAGATGTTCCCAGCAGACCATCAAAAGGTCAGACCCGCATCTTCCCCCACCATCGGAGTCAATTCACCATCAGGTCGTGATCGATTGACCGCCCCCCGCCTCTCTCTTCATCCATATATCCAAGACATGCGCCCGCAAGTCCAATGACACGACCACAAAGTCGATAATCAAACTGCGGCCTCGAGTGTCCTGGCGCCGAGTGCACACGTGGACACCCTTATGTCTGAACATGGTGTTCGTTATGGACAGTTCGTGACAAGCAAAGAACTCCAATAACAGAACATCGCTCGGGTTCTTCCCAACCACGCCCCTCCAGGTTTCACCGTCATTGCTCATGTGAGCGTATTAGTCCTCCTGCAGAACCAGGGAGTCCCCAGCAGAAGCTCTCTCCAGCACCCCCTCCAAGGACTCCAAAAAGGGTCAGTACTCTGAGCTTCTGGTTCGTGCATAGGCACAAACAACATTCAGGACCTGTCCCCCCCAATCCGAAGGCAGAGGGAGGCTACCCTCTCGTCTACTGGGGGGAACCAAAATGTACAGGCACCGAGCTGGGGGGCAATCAGTATGCCCACACCTGCACGAGACCACTCACCGTGGGCAACTCCAGAGTGGAAGAGAGTCCAACCCCTCCCGATCAGACTGATACCGGAGCTCAAGCTGACGTGAGCCCAACTATGTCCAGTCGGAATGTCTTGATCTCACACATAAGCTCAGGCTGTTTCCCTGCCAGAGAGGTGACACAACACATCCCTAAAGGACAGGTCGTACCGGATCGTTCAAAGACCTAGGTTCCACTGTACGTGTGTTTTGAGTTACGAGAATGGTCATGGAACAAATTAAACTTGTAAGTCAATGCACCACTGTAAATTGTTTTTTGTATCTTAGATTTTCATATATATGGCTCCAAACTATTAATATAGGCACTGCAAACATTTTGGGGGACGTCAATCCGCTGTATGCGGAAGGTCATGTGACCAAACCCAGAAAACAGGTTCGTGGACTTTCTGTGTATGCTGTGCTAACGTGCATAACTACGGGTAATTGTCATGATTGTTTGAAGCCAAACTTGCACAAATATTATTTTCTTTAAAGTTAAAAGTGTAATTTATTTATATAGATATGGTATACATAAACATGAACGAAGCCTAAACATCAGATATTGTCATCTTTGGTAGCTCTGTGGTGACTTAATGTTAAACAGGCTAATGTTGGAGACATTTAAAGTTCCTACAGGTACTTTGTCCCATTTTCCTGCTCTCCTGCGTGTGTTTATGTGTCTAATCATAAATCATAAAACTTGCACCAAAAGTTGAGCAACTAGAAGGCTTTTCAAAGTGTGTTACCACAAATGGCATGAAAGTTTTCGCAAACAATGAGCAACCAAACTGTTTATCTCTGTGTTTCCATGGGTCCAATGTGCTTTTTTTTTTTAGCTAAACTTTTGCAACAAATTTAGCAGGTAATTAAAAAAAAAAATGTTTTAAGCTTTTGAGAGAGGTTTCCTTATTGTTAAGAGTCATCTCCTTTTCTGAGTTTTCCAAGTGTTGGTTGTCATACCTTTACAATCTTTGTCCCTCGTCAAAGATACTTTGTCACTGTCTGACAGTGGAGCCATGAGGTTGTCTGGTGGTGGTCCGCCACAGTGGTCTTTACTCGGACTGTGATGATGAAGCTCTGACCCCTCAAGTGGTTTCTCTTGTTTACTCTTCACAGAGCCACCAGTCAGTGGCAACTTACTGACACCAAGCTCCTCCTCTTCCTCTTTAACATGGGGGAGTTTTGGATCCTCCTCTTCCTCATGAATGTGGGCAGGCTGTGGATGCTTCTGTTCCTCCTTAATGTTGGGGAGCTTTGGATCAATCTCTTCCTCCTCAACGTGTGGGGGCTGTGGATCCTCCTCTTCTACTTTAACGTAAGACAACTGTGGATCCTCCTGTTCCTTTTTAACGTGGGGTAACTGTGGATCCTCCTCTTCTTTTATGTGGGGAAGCTGTGGATGCTTCTGTTCTTCTTTAATGCGCGGGGGCAGTGGATCCTCATGCTCCAAACTGGAGCACCCCCCATGCAGAGGGTGAAGTTCTTCCTCATCACTAATCAGCTGCTGGATGTCTGCAGGACACAAGCAAGTTAGTGATGTTACGATAACTACTGCCAAATAATCGACACATTTTCGAGTAAAAGTAATGTTATTGGGTAGAGAAAAAATTATATATATATAAAAATATAAATATCCATATTGGTAGACAGCCCCAGCACAGAGACAGTTTTAGCTTGGGCTAGATTTTCTAGACATGACTGATGCCACAACTATATCCCCATCCTTACTTTGGGAAACAGAGAAAGCGGTAATTAGAGGCAAAAGCTTTTCATACGCTTCCTCCAAGAATTTTTTTTTAAAGCAAATTGGAGATGAAAATCGAACAACTCAGAGGAATACGCAATGAATCCGACAGACCTACTTAGGAACCGACTTTATAATGCTAAAAACTTGATTGCAAATTTATAAAAAGCAGAGTTCCTACGACAACAGCTAAGATACACTAATTTCGAGCACAACAATAAATCGTGAAAATTTCTCGCAAACCAACTTCAACATAAAGAAAAAACACAAATTAAACTTAAACCTATTCAAATGGAAAATTTACTCAATCACCACAGGATATTAATCAGACATGCAAACACCAAAGGTATGAAAAAGGTGGCAAAAAAAACAAAAACATTGGAGCGGGGTCTGGAGCCCCCGCACAGAATCTTTTTTTATTTTAACATAAATTAAGCAATCTGGAAGACTGAAGAGAACGATAAGGCACAATAAATTTTCTTCATGAAGAAAAACATTTATTTACACCACTCAAGTACATGTTGATGTACAAATTTTAGATGAAAATAATATTTGCCTCATTTTTGCTTTTTTGTTTCGGCCTCCAACTTGAACCAGTTTCATCTCCACCTGCACCATTAATAGCATCCTCCTCTTGAAGCACTCTCATTCTTAAAAAGAATTGACTAAAATATTTTTGTTTCACTTCATTTTTCACTATTACCAACTTCAAAGGCTAATCCTAAATGCATCCTCCAGGAAAATATTAAGTACAATATTTTTGTGTTTTTATTGGCCATTTCTGAATTTGAAGTTAGGTCATTCTGTGTTGTAATCCCGGAATTTCTATACAATGGTCATTGCCACGCGGCCATTTTTTCCTCACGTATGCCGCAGTAACAGACCATCTATATTCAGTATTATGGTACTTCTTGTGATCACGTGACCAGAATGAGCCAATCAAATAGTTTGTTCACCGAAAGAGACCTGTGGACTTAAAAGCAGCGGGACGCTGTATTGCCTGTTCAAAAGGAAAGTTAACAAGGAATGGATGGACCAGTACTTTTCTGTTCTTCCAGAAGCCAGCTAGAAACTGTTGCGTCTCATATGTTGCGAGACCATGGCTTTATTAACATTAAGCAGCACTTCAAAATCAAAGACATACCCTAAGTTCAACCAAACATATCCGATGAACCAGGTGGTGAGAACTCTGAATAGCAAATGAATGTGCCTTCTGGATAGCCTGGCCGTTTGCAGCGCATTTGCCCCTGTCGGCCACTGTACAAGGCACCACTGTATTCTCCACCTATTAAGGAACATTTACCCAGTGAGTCTGACTCATAGGCTGGCTCAGCATCACCTGGTTCCTCAGGGTCACGATCCTGGTCGCTGTACATATGCACATCCTCTGTAGAGAATGAGAACATAGGGTTGAAAATGACTCAAGTGGAAAAACTGCATCACATTCTCAAATAATGCCAAAACTAATTAGTCCAAATATGCAGATTGTATTTATAAGTCAAAAAAATATTTGGTACCCGCAGGATCAATGTTGACGTCATCGAGAGACTTGCCCTTGAATTGAGCCAGACGTCCCTGTTCTCGAGCCATTAGGACTTCGCTAATTTTTGCTAGCTGGAGTATGCCCTCAGGAAGTCTGTAAAACTGTTGTTGCAAGGTTACATCATGTCCCAGAAAATTAGCTAGTTGATCCAGCTCGGGATTAGTGAGATTAAGGACCTGTGACAAGGTTCCCATTTGTTTGTGTAATTTTTTTGAGCTCAGACTTTCTGGCCTCTTTGCTCCACAGACTTTGGCGAAGTTACGAAGAGTGTCAGATCCACGGTAGCAAATCAAACTGGATGGTCTCGCAAATAGGTAAGTGTTTTCTGGTAAAATCCCACATTCATTCCTTTTTCGGACAAGGAGGTCCAATGTCTGGTGCATCACTGGGGTCAAAAGTACAGGAACATTTCTGTCCGCTTGACCGCTTATTTCTATTCTCCAGAAATGCTGAAAGAGTCTCTTCTCCAGATCGGAGAGTGCAAAGTTCACATCCTCCTGAGGGTCTGATTGCGTGGAAGACAAATGGGCAGAAAGTGGAATTTTTGAGACTTCTCCAGCTCTTGGTCTGTTGAACAAAATGATTTGGGTCAAAATGACCTTTGTCAGTTCTGCATATGTCATGGGGGAGGATTCTGAGGATAGTTTTCTGAAAAGATCTTGTTGCTGAGTATCTAAAAATGAATGGAGAGTCTGCACATCTTTAGTGAAGGGAAGTAACTGAGGAGCATTACACTTTGACGAATTCAATGTTTTGAGTGATGCAGATGATATCAGTTCGTTCCACCTGGTTTTATACACTGTACGGAACGCCTTCGCATATTTTAAAGTACTGTCGTTGCGTCGGACATTTGCATTACTTTCAACCAACTTTGAAATCCTTTCCAAGCTGCATCCAATTTTGAGCGCCAAACTCGGGCTTTTGTATGTACGCGTTTCACAATTGTACCCTGCCGTGTCCTTCGCAGCCTGGACAACATGCATGAAATTTGACGGTCGCATATGATCTTTTATTGTTTTCATAGGAGTGTTTTTTCTGGAACATACGAGCAGCCTTCCCAACGCTCTCATTTGTTGACGGATGCACTCGTGTTTGGTGGCATCATGCCTGTCCCTGTTGTACAAATATTGGCAATACTCCATGATCCAGGGATCAGAGTTTACAGATTCATAAACATCATCCATAATCATGCTGTTTATCAGTTTCCAAAGCTGTTCCTTAACTCCAGGTGGTGGAGGTGCAGTAAATCCACAAAGAGGCTGAAAGCGGATTTTGCCAAAATTTGGCAGATTACTAGGTTTGTCTTTTGGTCGTTTACGAGACACGGGAGTGCCAACGCCAGAATTTAAAACTTCAAAATTGTGGGGAAAGTTGCTCTGGTTTCTTAAACGTTCTAAACACATGCTTCTTCCCTTTGAGCGTTTTGCAAAGGAGAGAGCCCGTGCCACCTCTGGCTTGTCTCTATGTGCACGCTCTAGGTGTCTCGATAGTTTTACAAACTCTGTCTTGCAGTACAAACAATACTGTTTTTTGTTGTAAATTCTTGATCCAACCTCTTTTTTACAAACAGCAGGTACGCAAGGAAAATCCACAGACACTTTATCCAGGGAAGGGGACCTCTCTGGTAGATATTCCTCCATGTCAGGTGCTGAATCTTCCGACAGAGATCCAGTGTCTCCCAGTTCTCTCTCTTTTGTGGCATTACCACTACTTGTGTCTGTTTTTGGGCAGGATACACTACATCTCTTTCTCTTACCAGAGGCACTTTTGTTTCTGATAGGGGAGCACCCTCTCTTAAGAGTAGGCTTCAAAGCGGCGTCACGTTCTTGCAGTGATGGACACTCATCACTGTTCTCTACATTTGGAAATCTCTGCATCTTTCGTTTCTGGTCAATTGATACATTAATGTTACTCGAGTTTGTATCAACAGAAGAAGGATCTTCACCACGCTTAGTAATGTATTCTTTACTACTGCCGTCCAAGCTGGGATCAAGGAGTTTATCGGAATCCAATTCCATCTGCTCTTTTGTCTTCTAGAGGGGAAAAAAACAAAACAAAAACAGATTCCAAAATTAGACTCCATATCTATGTCCAAAAGAAATTCAATTTACATTTTCCCCAATGTACAAAATCCAATGGGAGAATCCCAAAATATCTGTTCAATACTATATTTAAATTTAAATTACCTGGCTGTTGCCATTTAGCTGGGAAGAACTGGTACATGGATTCTGAGATTCATTCGAATCTGACAACTCTACAAGATGAGGCGGAGGGATGAGTCCAACTTTGTCTGATGAAAGAACTTCTGGCTCATCCAAGTCCTAGAAATAGTGAGGAAGTTATATAAGAAACAACACATTTAGGATGTAAACAACAAACACATGAGACAACCCAACGTATGAATCAGGAAAACCTGTGCTTGTTACTTTAATAAGTCATACAAGACCACATAATATAGAGATTTTCTCAAAATTGCTAAATCTGATCAGAGGGAGAAACAGCAGTATTGAAACCAAGAAACAAAAATAATTCTAGTGGTTCCAATTTAAGCCATATTTCTACTTCTCTTTCAATTCTTACGAACAATCACGTCACAAACCTGTTTCGACTGTGGTCCAGCCTTTTCTCCGAGGTCAAATGTTATTTCTTCTCCTGGCTGAATGTCCCTCAAAGCAAATAAACAGAGGTGTGGTTTGTCCTTTGCTATGACCCTCTTCATTTGGCAATTTGGATGCCTGTCGTCAGCATTGACAAGTCGTCCAAGGCTGCCATCATACACGGATGCATCAATACTGGCAAAAGAAGAGAAACGAACTACTAAGCTTTGATCAAAATAAATGACCCCTTCTAACTTGCTATTACTCCGATTAGTAATAACTCCAAAACATAAACACATAAAACTGTGCATAAATGTACCATTCAATCAAACCTTACCACCATAGATCTTCTTTCCAACAGAAGTCAAACATGAAGACAGCACTTGCTTTGTGATAGGTCATCCTTCTCCTTTTCGATTCTTCAGAATTAATTAACTCTCCTCTGTACTCCACCACAAAGTCTCCTTTTCGGAAAAAGGCTTTGGCAAACACCCCTCGACCTAGACACAAGTGTCACAAATGTCATTTATTAATGACTTACAATTAACCAGTTAAGCTAATTTTATATAGAAATCATTATTATTATTTGATTAACACATTGACTAGCATGGACATTTCTATTCGTCAACTGGAATCCAACCGTTTAATGCCACCGATGTATATATTCGTCAAGTACATTTTTCTATGGGTAGGCTATAAATAGGGTCTTGCCAGCTTTTGTGTGAAATTCAGGTTTGTAAACCACTGTAATGATGACCAGATCACTGTAGATAGTGGCGCTGCATCGCTTTGTATCTGAGATCAGCACAGCTTTTCAGTGGAAGACAAGAATTAGGCGGTAAATCGCACCTTGTAAAATCGATGAGGGTGAGAAGTGCAAACACGTTAGGGAGTTGGACAAGTTTAGGTACCTGACACATGAACAGAGTATGTACATGTACGATATGTCGTCTTAGTTTGAGCTGTCACAAAAGTAACAGCTGTTCTGCTTGACACGTTTATCACAAAAAACTTGTTTTCTCTGCTTCTTTTTCCTATCCTCTATTAACAGTAATTTGTTAGTAAACAGTATCATTCTTTTCATACCTAGATTTTTAATCAAAAGACCATAACAAAGGTGTCAAACACAAGGCCCGGAGGCCAGATCCGGCCCATCATATCATTTTATGTGACCCGTTAAAAGCAGATTATGTACTTCGTATTTCTTGGTTAAATCTGGACCGATATAAAATTGGCTTTGCTTTGAATAAAATTGAGATCCTGCAAGCATTTTTGTTACCTAACCCCTTTTTTAACTACATTCAATAACAGTTAAACTATTTTCCTTGACTTTTGATTTCTAAACAAATTATCCATCAATATTTAGCATTTAGTGTATATGGGGTGCCAATATTTTTTAGCATGACTTTATTGTCTATTATACATAGTCGTCTAAAAAAAATCCTCTCACTATTCTGGCATTTAGCAAATATAGTAATTTTGGTAAGCCTAACTCACCTAAACTAGTGATCTCATCTGATTTCATGCCAGACAGTCAAGAAAAGAAAAAAAAACCGTCTCCTGATATAGGCAGCTCTGGGGTGCCAATATTTTTTAGCACCATTGTAATATGAATCAATTACACATTTATACGGTTTCTCTGTTATAGCGGCCCTCTGAGAGAAAACATAACTTCAATATGGCCCATTACAAAAATTTGGTTGACACCCCTGGACTATAAACACTGTCAATTTCTTCCCAAGTAACTGAGATGAAAAATATTTTAGACTGGCAAATTTCTGTGACTACCGTAGTCATCCTGATGAAGGGCGATTGGCACAATTAATGGATTCAAACCTCAATGAGTATATTATATACTCTACACAAGCAAGGTCATGTTGTTGCATTTGTCTGGTTGTAATTTTGGACCCGAAATGTGTACTGTAAACAAACAGTACCTTTCAACGAGTTCATGAATTGTACTTCCAATTCTTCCGTCTTGTCCAGTGCCTTCACTGCATGCTCTTGCGCATCCTGTAATGGTGGTTTCCTCCTGCTACTCCTTGTAGCCATTATAAATCCTATCATGAAATACAAAACCATTATAGTATGACCTCCCATCCCCAGACTCAAAGTATAAACAGAAGAAACTTGCAGCACAGATTGTTAACAATTAAACATTAAGGTGTTTGGCCAGGTGGAACGTCCTGGCCAATTAACTTATTTAGCATAACTTTTAATGGCAAAATGTTAAATACCAAACATGACTTTTGTCAGATCGTGTTTTTTTTGCAGAGAAACATCTGTGCATTTAAAAAGTGCCATTTTGAAATGCAAACTGTGGTAAGCGGAAAATGTGTTTCGGAGGCTTGAGTAGTGTTTATCTTTTTTGTGTCCATCCATCCATCCATTTATTTGCGCTTATCCGGGGTCAGGTCACGGGGGAAGCAGCTTAAGCAGGGAAAGTCCAGACTTCCCTCTCGCCAACAAATTTTCCCAGCTCTTCCGGGGGGGATCCCAAGGCATTCCGAGGCCAGCCGAGAGACGTAGTCTCTCCAGCGTGTCCTGGGTCATCGTCCGGGCCTCCTCCCGGTGGGATGTGCCCGGAACACCTCTCCAGGGAGGCGTCTGGGAGGCTTCCTAACGAGATACCCGAGCTAACTCATCTGGCTCCTCTCGATGCGGAGGAGCAGCGGCTGGACTCTGAGCCCCTCCCGGATGACAGAGCTTTTCACCCGATTTCTAAGGGAGACCCCGGACACCCCACTTGTATGCACGATCTTGTTCTTTCGGTCACTACTCAGACCATAGGTGAAGGTAGGAACGTAGATCGAATGGTAAACTGAGGGTTTTGCCTTTTGGCTCAGCTCCTTCTTCACCACGACAAACTGATACAGAGTCTGCATCACTGCAAACGCTGCACCAATCCACCTGTCGATCTTCTGCTCCATCATTCCCTCACTTGTGAAGAAGACCCTGAGATACTTTAACTCCTCCACTTGGGGTAGGATCTCTTCCTTGACTCGGAGAGGGCACTCCACCCTTTTCAGACTGCTGACCGTGGTGTTAGATTTGGAGATTTTCCGCCACGAGGGGCACCGACCACCTTGAAGGCCGCATCTCTGGTCGGCCACCTCAACAATGGAGGCTCAAAACATGGTCCACTCTGACTCAATGACTCTGCCAGATGTTCCCAGCAGACCATCAAAAGGTCAGACCCGCATCTTCCCCCACCATCGGAGCCAATTCACCATCAGGTCGTGATCGATTGACCGCCCCCCGCCTCTCTCTTCATCCATATATCCAAGACATGCGCCCGCAAGTCCAATGACACGACCACAAAGTCGATAATCAAACTGCGGCCTCGAGTGTCCTGGCGCCGAGTGCACACGTGGACACCCTTATGTCTGAACATGGTGTTCGTTATGGACAGTTCGTGACAAGCAAAGAACTCCAATAACAGAACATCGCTCGGGTTCTTCCCAACCACGCCCCTCCAGGTTTCACCGTCATTGCTCATGTGAGCGTATTAGTCCTCCTGCAGAACCAGGGAGTCCCCAGCAGAAGCTCTCTCCAGCACCCCCTCCAAGGACTCCAAAAAGGGTCAGTACTCTGAGCTGCTGGTTCGTGCATAGGCACAAACAACATTCAGGACCTGTCCCCCCCAATCCGAAGGCAGAGGGAGGCTACCCTCTCGTCTACTGGGGGGGAACCAAAATGTACAGGCACCGAGCTGGGGGGCAATCAGTATGCCCACACCTGCACGGGACCACTCACCGTGGGCAACTCCAGAGTGGAAGAGAGTCCAACCCCTCCCGATCAGACTGATACCGGAGCTCAAGCTGACGTGAGCCCAACTATGTCCAGTCGGAATGTCTTGATCTCACACATAAGCTCAGGCTGTTTCCCTGCCAGAGAGGTGACACAACACATCCCTAAAGGACAGGTCGTTCAAAGACCTAGGTTCCACTGTACGTGTGTTTTGAGTTACGAGAATGGTCATGGAACATATTAAACTTGTAAGTCAATGCACCACTGTAAATTGTTTTTTGTATCTTAGATTTTCATATATATATATATGGCTCCAAACTATTAATGTAGGCACTGGAAACATTTTGGGGGACCTCAATACGCTGTATGCGGAAGGTCATGTGACCAAACCCAGAAAACAGGTTCGTGGACTTTCTGTGTATGCTGTGCTAACGTGCATAACTACGGGTAATTGTCATGATTGTTTGAAGCCAAACTTGCACAAATATTATTTTCTTTAAAGTTAAAAGTGTAATTTATTTATATAGATATGGTATACATAAACATGAACGAAGCCTAAACATCAGATATTGTCATCTTTGGTAGCTCTGTGGTGACTTAATGTTAAACAGGCTAATCTTGGAGACATTTAAAGTTCCTACAGGTACTTTGTCCCATTTTCCTGCTCTCCTGCGTGTGTTTATGTGTCTAATCATAAATGACTTTTGAGAGAAAACTTGCACCAAAAGTTGAGCAACTAGAAGGCTTTTCAAAGTGTGTTACCACAAATGGCATGAAAGTTTTCGCAAACAATGAGCAACCAAACTGTTTATCTCTGTGTTTCCATGGGTCCAATGTGCTTTTTTTTTTTAGCTAAACTTTTGCAACAAATTTAGCAGGTAATTAAAAAAAAAAATGTTTTAAGCTTTTGAGAGAGGTTTCCTTATTGTTAAGAGTCATCTCCTTTTCTGAGTTTTCCAAGTGTTGGTTGTCATACCTTTACAATCTTTGTCCCTCGTCAAAGATACTTTGTCACTGTCTGACAGTGGAGCCATGAGGTTGTCTGGTGGTGGTCCGCCACAGTGGTCTTTACTCGGACTGTGATGATGAAGCTCTGACCCCTCAAGTGGTTTCTCTTGTTTACACTTCACAGAGCCACCAGTCAGTGGCAACTTACTGACACCAAGCTCCTCCTCTTCCTCTTTAACATGGGGGAGTTTTGGATCCTCCTCTTCCTCATGAATGTGGGCAGGCTGTGGATGCTTCTGTTCCTCCTTAATGTTGGGGAGCTTTGGATCAATCTCTTCCTCCTCAACGTGTGGGGGCTGTGGATCCTCCTCTTCTACTTTAACGTAAGACAACTGTGGATCCTCCTGTTCCTTTTTAACGTGGGGTAACTGTGGATCCTCCTCTTCTTTTATGTGGGGAAGCTGTGGATGCTTCTGTTCTTCTTTAATGCGCGGGGGCAGTGGATCCTCATGCTCCAAACTGGAGCACCCCCCATGCAGAGGGTGAAGTTCTTCCTCATCACTAATCAGCTGCTGGATGTCTGCAGGACACAAGCAAGTTAGTGATGTTACGATAACTACTGCCAAATAATCGACACATTTTCGAGTAAAAGTAATGTTATTGGGTAGAGAAAAAATTATATATATATAAAAATATAAATATCCATATTGGTAGACAGCCCCAGCACAGAGACAGTTTTAGCTTGGGCTAGATTTTCTAGACATGACTGATGCCACAACTATATCCCCATCCTTACTTTGGGAAACAGAGAAAGCGGTAATTAGAGGCAAAAGCTTTTCATACGCTTCCTCCAAGATTTTTTTTTTAAAGCAAATTGGAGATGAAAATCGAACAACTCAGAGGAATACGCAATGAATCCGACAGACCTACTTAGGAACCGACTTTATAATGCTAAAAACTTGATAGCAAATTTATAAAAAGCAGAGTTCCTACGACAACAGCTAAGATACACTAATTTCGAGCACAACAATAAATCGTGAAAATTTCTCGCAAACCAACTTCAACATAAAGAAAAAACACAAATTAAACTTAAACCTATTCAAATGGAAAATTTACTCAATCACCACATGATATTAATCAGACATGCAAACACCAAAGGTATGAAAAAGGTGGCAAAAAAACCAAAAACATTGGAGCGGGGTCTGGAGCCCCCGCACAGAATCTTTTTTTATTTTAACATAAATTAAGCAATCTGGAAGACTGAAGAGAACGTTAAGGCACAATAAATGTTCTTCATGAAGAAAAACATGTATTTACACCACTCAAGTACATGTTGATGTACAAATTTTAGATGAAAATAATATTTGCCTCATTTTTGCTTTTTTGTTTCGGCCTCCAACTTGAACCAGTTTCATCTCCACCTGCACCATTAATAGCATCCTCCTCTTGAAGCACTCTCATTCTTAAAAAGAATTGACTAAAATATTTTTGTTTCACTTCATTTTTCACTATTACCAACTTCAAAGGCTAATCCTAAATGCATCCTCCAGGAAAATATTAAGTACTATATTTTTGTGTTTTTATTGGCCATTTCTGAATTTGAAGTTAGGTCATTCTGTGTTGTAATCCCGGAATTTCTATACAATGGTCATTGCCACGCGGCCATTTTTTCCTCACGTATGCCGCAGTAACAGACCATCTATATTCAGTATTATGGTACTACTTGTGATCACGTGACCAGAATGAGCCAATCAAATAGTTTGTTCACCGAAAGAGACCTGTGGACTTAAAAGCAGCGGGACGCTGTATTGCCTGTTCAAAAGGAAAGTTAACAAGGAATGGATGGACCAGTACTTTTCTGTTCTTCCAGAAGCCAGCTAGAAACTGTTGCGTCTCATATGTTGCGAGACCATGGCATTATTAACATTAAGCAGCACTTCAAAATCAAAGACATACCCTAAGTTCAACCAAACATATCCGATGAACCAGGTGGTGAGAACTCTGAATAGCAAATGAATGTGCCTTCTGGATAGCCTGGCCGTTTGCAGCGCATTTGCCCCTGTCGGCCACTGTACAAGGCACCACTGTATTCTCCACCTATTAAGGAACACTTACCCAGTGTGTCTGACTCATAGGCTGGCTCAGCATCACCTGGTTCCTCAGGGTCACGATCCTGGTCGCTGTACATATGCACATCCTCTGTAGAGAATGAGAACATAGGGTTGAAAATGACTCAAGTGGAAAAACTGCATCACATTCTCAAATAATGCCAAAACTAATTAGTCCAAATATGCAGATTGTATTTATAAGTCAAAAAAATATTTGGTACCCGCAGGATCAATGTTGACGTCATCGAGAGACTTGCCCTTGAATTGAGCCAGACGTCCCTGTTCTCGAGCCATTAGGACTTCGCTAATTTTTGCTAGCTGGAGTATGCCCTCAGGAAGTCTGTAAAACTGTTGTTGCAAGGTTACATCATGTCCCAGAAAATTAGCTAGTTGATCCAGCTCGGGATTAGTGAGATTAAGGACCTGTGACAAGGTTCCCATTTGTTTGTGTAATTTTTTTGAGCTCAGACTTTCTGGCCTCTTTGCTCCACAGACTTTGGCGAAGTTACGAAGAGTGTCAGATCCACGGTAGCAAATCAAACTGGATGGTCTCGCAAATAGGTAAGTGTTTTCTGGTAAAATCCCACATTCATTCCTTTTTCGGACAAGGAGGTCCAATGTCTGGTGCATCACTGGGGTCAAAAGTACAGGAACATTTCTGTCCGCTTGACCGCTTATTTCTATTCTCCAGAAATGCTGAAAGAGTCTCTTCTCCAGATCGGAGAGTGCAAAGTTCACATCCTCCTGAGGGTCTGATTGCGTGGAAGACAAATGGGCAGAAAGTGGAATTTTTGAGACTTCTCCAGCTCTTGGTCTGTTGAACAAAATGATTTGGGTCAAAATGACCTTTGTCAGTTCTGCATATGTCATGGGGGAGGATTCTGAGGATAGTTTTCTGAAAAGATCTTGTTGCTGAGTATCTAAAAATGAATGGAGAGTCTGCACATCTTTAGTGAAGGGAAGTAACTGAGGAGCATTACACTTTGACGAATTCAATGTTTTGAGTGATGCAGATGATATCAGTTCGTTCCACCTGGTTTTATACACTGTACGGAACGCCTTCGCATATTTTAAAGTACTGTCGTTGCGTCGGACATTTGCATTACTTTCAACCAACTTTGAAATCCTTTCCAAGCTGCATCCAATTTTGAGCGCCAAACTCGGGCTTTTGTATGTACGCGTTTCACAATTGTACCCTGCCGTGTCCTTCGCAGCCTGGACAACATGCATGAAATTTGACGGTCGCATATGATCTTTTATTGTTTTCATAGGAGTGTTTTTTCTGGAACATACGAGCAGCCTTCCCAACGCTCTCATTTGTTGACGGATGCACTCGTGTTTGGTGGCATCATGCCTGTCCCTGTTGTACAAATATTGGCAATACTCCATGATCCAGGGATCAGAGTTTACAGATTCATAAACATCATCCATAATCATGCTGTTTATCAGTTTCCAAAGCTGTTCCTTAACTCCAGGTGGTGGAGGTGCAGTAAATCCACAAAGAGGCTGAAAGCGGATTTTGCCAAAATTTGGCAGATTACTAGGTTTGTCTTTTGGTCGTTTACGAGACACGGGAGTGCCAACGCCAGAATTTAAAACTTCAAAATTGTGGGGAAAGTTGCTCTGGTTTCTTAAACGTTCTAAACACATGCTTCTTCCCTTTGAGCGTTTTGCAAAGGAGAGAGCCCGTGCCACCTCTGGCTTGTCTCTATGTGCACGCTCTAGGTGTCTCGATAGTTTTACAAACTCTGTCTTGCAGTACAAACAATACTGTTTTTTGTTGTAAATTCTTGATCCAACCTCTTTTTTACAAACAGCAGGTACGCAAGGAAAATCCACAGACACTTTATCCAGGGAAGGGGACCTCTCTGGTAGATATTCCTCCATGTCAGGTGCTGAATCTTCCGACAGAGATCCAGTGTCTCCCAGTTCTCTCTCTTTTGTGGCATTACCACTACTTGTGTCTGTTTTTGGGCAGGATACACTACATCTCTTTCTCTTACCAGAGGCACTTTTGTTTCTGATAGGGGAGCATCCTCTCTTAAGAGTAGGCTTCAAAGCGGCGTCACGTTCTTGCAGTGATGGACACTCATCACTGTTCTCTACATTTGGAAATCTCTGCATCTTTCGTTTCTGGTCAATTGATACATTAATGTTACTCGAGTTTGTATCAACAGAAGAAGGATCTTCACCACGCTTAGTAATGTATTCTTTACTACTGCCGTCCAAGCTGGGATCAAGGAGTTTATCGGAATCCAATTCCATCTGCTCTTTTGTCTTCTAGAGGGGAAAAAAACAAAACAAAAACAGATTCCAAAATTAGACTCCATATCTATGTCCAAAAGAAATTCAATTTACATTTTCCCCAATGTACAAAATCCAATGGGAGAATCCCAAAATATCTGTTCAATACTATATTTAAATTTAAATTACCTGGCTGTTGCCATTTAGCTGGGAAGAACTGGTACATGGATTCTGAGATTCATTCGAATCTGACAACTCTACAAGATGAGGCGGAGGGATGAGTCCAACTTTGTCTGATGAAAGAACTTCTGGCTCATCCAAGTCCTAGAAATAGTGAGGAAGTTATATAAGAAACAACACATTTAGGATGTAAACAACAAACACATGAGACAACCCAACGTATGAATCAGGAAAACCTGTGCTTGTTACTTTAATAAGTCATACAAGACCACATAATATAGAGATTTTCTCAAAATTGCTAAATCTGATCAGAGGGAGAAACAGCAGTATTGAAACCAAGAAACAAAAATAATTCTAGTGGTTCCAATTTAAGCCATATTTCTACTTCTCTTTCAATTCTTACGAACAATCACGTCACAAACCTGTTTCGACTGTGGTCCAGCCTTTTCTCCGAGGTCAAATGTTATTTCTTCTCCTGGCTGAATGTCCCTCAAAGCAAATAAACAGAGGTGTGGTTTGTCCTTTGCTATGACCCTCTTCATTTGGCAATTTGGATGCCTGTCGTCAGCATTGACAAGTCGTCCAAGGCTGCCATCATACACGGATGCATCAATACTGGCAAAAGAAGAGAAACGAACTACTAAGCTTTGATCAAAATAAATGACCCCTTCTAACTTGCTATTACTCCGATTAGTAATAACTCCAAAACATAAACACATAAAACTGTGCATAAATGTACCATTCAATCAAACCTTACCACCATAGATCTTCTTTCCAACAGAAGTCAAACATGAAGACAGCACTTGCTTTGTGATAGGTCATCCTTCTCCTTTTCGATTCTTCAGAATTAATTAACTCTCCTCTGTACTCCACCACAAAGTCTCCTTTTTGGAAAAAGGCTTTGGCAAACACCCCTCGACCTAGACAAAAGTGTCACAAGTGTAATTTATTCATGACTTACAATTTACCAGTTCAGCTAATTTTATGTAGAAATCATTATTATTATTATTATTTGAGTAACACATTGACTGGCATGGACATTTCTATTAGTCAACTGGAATCCAACCGTTTAATGCCACCGATGTATATATTCGTCAAGTACATTTTTCTATGTACGGACGTTCAACTTGAGCTATGTGGTGAGTCAGTGTTGCTCTCTGTAAATTATTATTTTGCCATCAAAAGCCCATTCTCCGTCTCATTTTTGTCGTATTAGTTTGAGCTGGGCGGCACGGTGGACGACTGGTTTGAGCGTCTGCCTCACAGTTCTGAGGACCGGGGTTCTATCCCCGGCTCCGCCTGTGTGGAGTTTGCATGTTCTCCCCGTGCCTGCGTGGGTTGTCTCCGGGCACTCCGGTTTCCTCCCACATCCCAAAACATGCATGGTAGGTTAATTGACAACTCTAAATTGCCCGTAGGTGTGAATGTGAGTGTGAATGGTTGTTTGTTTGTTTGTGCCCTGCGATTGGCTGGCAACCAGTTCAGGGTGTACCATACGCCTCCTGCCCGATGATAGCTGGGATAGGCTCCAGCACGCCTGTGACCCGAGTGAGGAGAAGCGGCTCAGAAAATGGATGGATAGTTTGAGCTGTCACCAAAGTAAAAAATAGTCACTGTTCTGCTTGACACGTTTATCACAAAAAGCTTGTTTTCTCTCCTTTTTCCTAAACTCTATTAACAGTAATTTGTTATTAAACAGTATCATTCTTTTCATACCTAGATTTTTAATCAAAAGACCATAACAAAGGTGTCAAACACAAGGCCCGGAGGCCAGATCCGGCCCGTCATATCATTTTATGTGACACGTTAAATGCAGATTATGTACTTCATGTTTCTTGGTTAAATCTGGACCAATATAAAATTGGCTTCGCTTTTAATAAAATTGAGATCCTGCAAGCATTTTTGTTACCTAACTCCTTTTTGAAATACATTCAATAACAGTTGAACAAACTATTTTCCTTGACTTTTGATTTCTAAACAAATTATCCATCAATTTTTCGCATTTAGTGTATATGGGGTGCCAATATTTTTTAGCATGACTGCATTGTCTATTATATATAGTCGTCTAAAAAAATCCTCTCACTATTCTGGCATTTAGCAAATATAATAGTTTTGGGAAGCCTAACTCATCTAAAATGGCAAAGGTTTAGTCTGATGTCATGCAAGACAGTTAAAAAAAATAAAATAAAATAAAAAAAAGTCTCTTGATATAGGCAGCCCTGGGGTGGCAATATTTTTGAGCACCATAGTAATAGGAATCGATTACACATTTATACGGTTTCCCTGTCATAACGGCCCTCTGATGGAAGACATAAGTACAATATGGCCCATTACAAAAATTTGGTTGACACCCCTGGACTATAAACACTGTCAATTTCTTCCCAAGTAACTGAGATGAAAAATATTTTAGACTGGCAAATTTCTGTGACGACCGTAGTCATCCTGATGAAGGGCGATTGGGACAATTCATGGATTCAAACCTCAATGAGTATATTATATACTCTACACAAGCAAGGTCATGTTGTTGCATTTGTCTGGTTGTAATTTTGGACCCGAAATGTGTACTGTAAACAAACAGTACCTTTCAACGAGTTCATGAATTGTACTTCCAATTCTTCCGTCTTGTCCAGTGCCTTCACTGCATGCTCTTGCGCATCCTGTAATGGTGGTTTCCTCCTGCTACTCCTTGTAGCCATTATAAATCCTATCATGAAATACAAAACCATTATAGTATGACCTCCCATCCCCAGACTCAAAGTATAAACAGAAGAAACTTGCAGCACAGATTGTTAACAATTAAACATTAAGGTGTTTGGCTAGGTAGCACGTCCTGGCCAATTAACCTATTTAGCATAATTTTTAATGGAAAAATTTTAAATACCAAACGTGACTTCTGTCAGATTGTGTTTTTTTGCAAAGAAACATCTGTGCATTTAAAAAGTGCCATTTTGAAATACAAACTGTGATAAGCGGAAAATATATTTTGGAGGCTTGAGTAGTGTTTAGCTTTTTTGTGTGTCCATCCATCCATCCATTTACTTGCGCTTATCCGGGGTCAGGTCACGGGGGCAGCAGCTTAAGCAGGGAAAGTCCAGACTTCCCTCTCGCCAACAAATTCACCCAGCTCTTCCGGGGGTGATCCCAAGGCATTCCTAGGCCAGCCGAGAGACGTAGTCTCTCCAGCGTGTCCTGGGTCATCCTCTGGGCCTCCTCCTGGTGGGATGTGCCCGGAATACCTCACCAGGGAGGCGTCTGGGAGGCATCCTAACGAGATACCCGAGCTAACTCATCTGGTGCCTCTCGATGCGGAGGAGGAGCGGCTCGACTCTGAACCCCTCCCGGATGACAGAGCTTCTCACCCTATTTCTAAGGGAGACACCGGACACCCCGCTTGTATCCACGATCTTGTTCTTTCGGTCACTACTCAGAGCTCATGACCATAGGTGAAGGTAGGAACGTAGCTCGACTGGTAAACTGTGGGTTTTGCCTTTTGGCTCAGCTCCTTCTTCACCACGACAAACTGATACAGAGTCTGCATCACTGCAAACGGTGCACCGATCCACCTGTCCATCTTCTGCTCCAACATTCCCTCACTTGTGAAGAAGACCCAGAGATACTTTAACACCTCCACTTGGGGTACATCTCTTCCTTGACCCGGAGAGGGAAATCCACACTTTTTCCGACTGATGACCGTGGTGTCAGAATTGGAGGTGCAAATTTCCACGTCACCAGTGCGTTCGGGGACAGCCGCCACGAGGGGTGCCGACCACCTTGAAGGCCGCATCTCTGGTCGGCCACCTCAACAATGGAGGCTCAAAACATGGTCCACTCTGACTCAATGTCTCCCGCAGGAAGGGGGCAAAGTTCTGTCGGAGGTGGTAGTTAAAACTTCTGACGGGACTCTGCCAGACGTTCCCAGCAGACCCTCAAAAGGTCAGACCGGCATCTTCCCCCTCCATCGGAGCCAATTCACCACCAGGTCGTGATCCGATGACATGACCAGTCGATTATCAAACTGCGGCCGAGAGTGTCCTTGCGTCGAGTGCACGTGAACACCCTTTTGTCTGAACATGGTGTTCGTTATGGACAGTTCGAGACAAGCACAGAACATCGCTCGGGTTCTGATTTGGGGGGTGGGGTTCTTCACAATCACGCCACTCCAGGTTTCACCGTCATTGCTCATGTGAGCGTATTAGTCCTCCTGCAGGAGGAGGGAGTACCCAGCAGAAGCCTCCCTCCACCTTCGGGTGGGGGGACGGGTCCTGACTGTTGTTTGTGCCTATGCACCAAACAGCAGTTGAGAGGACCCAGCCTTTTTGGAGTCCTTAGAGGGGGTGCTTGAGAGCGCTCCCGCTGGGGACTCCATCGTTCTGCTGGGGGACTTCAATACTCACGTGGGCTATGACAGTGAGACCTGGAAGGGCGTGATTTGGAGGAACGGCCTCCCCGATCAGAACCCGAGTGGTGTTTCTGTTATTATACTTCT
>NC_084504.1:9955321-9988143 GCF_024500385.1 Phyllopteryx taeniolatus | reverse complement strand
CAAGCTGCTTTAATCATAATTCCATATGCGGCTCTCACCAATGATGCTCAAGAGAATGGGCAGAATTGGGGATTTAGATATGACTGGTATGCAACTATAGGTTTTGAATGGAAACACCTTATTGGTGAAACAGGTTATGATTGGTCCAGTTGGTCAAAAAGAACAGCAAAAGAACAAAGAAAGAAGTTTAACATAAGCAAAACGGCCCATAGTTTAATATTGAAATACAAATCAAGTCACCCAATGTGTTTGATAGTGAGCTTGTGGGCCTATTCTGGTGGAAAAGATCCCCACTTCCAAGTAGTATTGTGTTATAGGAACCGTGTTAAACCAAAAATGCCATTGAAAACTTCAAAGAAAGGTAGACAAATTTTAATGGTTAACAACATAACTACTGATGATTGGTTCCTTGTTGTCACAGGAGTTTCAGGACAAAATAACAATTGGTTACTATTGATGGAACAAGCAGCAAATGTAGCGAGAAAAGATTGTGTTGTTTGCATGGGTCCCAGGCCTTTGTTGCGCATAGTTCCGGCATAATTATCACAAGATTGTATTATTCCATTTGCACACTGATTGAGCAGCATCAATTTGATTGATTGATTTTATGTAAAACGGGGGAGTTAGCTCAAGTGGTAGAGTATTCGCTTTGCATGTGAGAGGTAGCGGGATCGATGCCCGCGTTCTCCACCTGACTTTAGATAGTCTGCTTGTCGTTTTCCCTTGGTTGAGTAGTTGATTTCATGTTGTTGTTGTTGTTTGATTGATTGTAAAATTGGGGAATTAGCTCAAGTGGTAGAGCACTCGCTTAGCATGTGAGAGGTAGCGGGATCGTTACCCGCATTCTCCACCTGACTTTAGATAGTCTGCTTGTCGTTTTCCCTTGGTTGAGTAGTTGATTTCATGTTGTTGTTGTTGTTTGATTGATTGTAAAATGGGGGAATTAGCTCAAGTGGTAGAGCACTCGCTTAGCATGTGAGAGGTAGCGGGATCGTTACCCGCATTCTCCACCTGATTTTAGATGGTCTGCTTGTTGTTTTCCCCGTTTGGTTGAGGAGATTGATTGTTTTTGTTGTTGTTTGATTGCTCATAAAATGGGGGAATTAGCTCAAGTGGTAGAGCGCTCGCTTAGCATGTGAGAGGTAGCGGGATCGATGCCCGCATTCTCCACCTGATTTTATATAGTATGCTTGTCGTTTTCCCGGTTAGTAGCTTGGTTGTTTTTGTTGTTGTTTGTTTGATTGATTGATTCCTTGTAAAATGGGGGAATTAGCTCAAGTGGTAGAGCGCTCGCTTTGCATGTGAGAGGTAGCGGGATTGATGCCGGCATTCTCCACCTGACTTCAGATAGTCTGCTTTTTGTTTTCCCGCTTGGTTGTGTAGTTGATTGGTTGTTTTTGTTTTTTTAGATAGGTCATAAAATGGGGGAATTAGCTCAAGTGGCAGAGCGCTCGCTTTGCATGTGAGAGGTAGCGGGATCGATACCCGCATTCTCCACCTGACTTCAGATAGTCTGCTTGGCATTTTCCCGCTTGGTTTAGTTGAGGAGTTGGTTGGCTGTTTTTGTTGTTGTTTGATTGGTCAGAAAATGGGGGAATTAGCTGAAGTGGTAGAGCGCTCGCTTAGCATGTGAGAGGTAGCGGGATCGATACCCGCATTCTCCACCTGACTTTAGATAGTCTGCTTTTTGTTTTCCCGCTTGGTTGTGTAGTTGATTGGTTGGTTTTGTTTTATTTAGACTGCTCATAAAATGGGGGAATTAGCTCAAGTGGTAGAGTGCTCGCTTAGCATGTGAGAGGTAGCGGGATCGATATCCGCATTCTCCACCTGACTTCAGATAATCTGCTTGGCATTTTCCCGCTTGGGTTAGTTGAGTAGTTGATTGGCTGTTTTTGTTGTTTGATTGCTCGGAAAATGGGGGAATTAGCTCAAGTGGTAGAGCGCTCGCTTTGCATGTGAGATGTAGCGGGATCGATGCCCGCATTCTCAATCTGACTTTAGATAGTCTGCTTGTCGTTTTCCTTGGTTGAGTAGATTGGTTGTTTTTGTTGTTGTTGTTTGAATGATTATAAAATGGGGGAATTAGCTCAAGTGGTAGAGCACTCGCTTCGCATGTGAGAGGTAGTGGGATCGATGCCCGCATTCTCCACTTGACTTTAGATAGTCTGCTTGGTTTAGATTGGATGTTTTTGTTGTTGTTTGTTTGATTGATTGATTCCTTGTAAAATGGGGGAATTAGCTCAAGTAGTAGAGCGCTCGCTTCGCATGTGAGAGGTAGCGAGATCGATACCCGCATTCTGCACCTGATTTTAGATAGTCTGCTTTTTGTTTTCCGGCTTGGTTGTGTAGTTGATTGGTTGTTTTTGTTTTTTTTAGACTGCTCATAAAATGGGGGAGTTAGCTCAAGTGGTAGAGCGCTCGCTTAGCATGTGAGAGGTAGCGAGATCGATACCCGCATTCTGCACCTGATTTTAGATAGTCTGCTTTTTGTTTTCCGGCTTGGTTGTGTAGTTGATTGGTTGTTTTTGTTTTTTTTAGACTGCTCATAAAATGGGGGAATTAGCTCATGTGGTAGAGCGCTCGCTTTGCATGTGAGAGGTAGCGGGATCGATGCCGGCATTCTCCACCTGACTTCAGATAGTCTGCTTGTCGTTTTCCCGATTGGTTGTTTTTGTTGTTGTTTGATTGATTGATTTTATGTAAAACGGGGGAGTTAGCTCAAGTGGTAGAGTATTCGCTTTGCATGTGAGAGGTAGCGGGATCGATGCCCGCATTCTCCATCTGACTTTAGATAGTCTGCTTTTTGTTTTCCGGCTTGGTTGTGTAGTTGATTGGTTGTTTTTGTTTTTTTTAGACTGCTCATAAAATGGGGGAATTAGCTCAAGTGGTAGAGTGCTCGCTTTGCATGTGAGAGGTAGCGGGATCGATACCCGCATTCTCCACGTGCCTTGAGATAGTCTGCTTGTCGTTTTCCCGATTGGTTGTTTTTGTTGTTGTTTGATTGATTGATTTTCTGTAAAACGGGGGAGTTAGCTCAAGTGGTAGAGTATTCGCTTTGCATGTGAGAGGTAGCGGGATCGATACCCGCATTCTCCACGTACCTTGAGATAGTCTGCTTGTCGTTTTCCCGATTGGTTGTTTTTGTTGTTGTTTGATTGATTGATTTTCTGTAAAACGGGGGAGTTAGCTCAAGTGGTAGAGTATTCGCTTTGCATGTGAGAGGTAGCGGGATCGATGCCCGCATTCTCCATCTGACTTTAGATAGTCTGCTTTTTTTCCCTTGGTTGAGTAGTTGATTGGTTATTTTTGTTTTTGTTAGATAGGTCATAAAATGGGGGAATTAGCTCAAGTGGTAGAGCACTCGCTTTGCATGTGAGATGTAGCGGGATCGATACCCGCATTCTCCACCTGACTTTAGATAGTCTGCTTTTTGTTTTCCCGCTTGGTTGTGTCGTTGATTGGTTGTTTTTTTTTTTTTTTTTTTTTTTTTTTTTAGATTGCTCATAAAATTTGGGAATTAGCTCAAGTGGTAGAGTGCTCGCTTAGCATGTGAGAGGTAGCGGGATCGATGCCCGCATTCTCCACCTGACTTCAGATAGTCTGCTTGGCGTTTTCCCGCGTTTTTTTTTGTTGTTTTTCTTGTTATTTGATTAATTGATTGATTGTAAAATGGGGGAATTAGCTCAAGTGGTAGAGTCCTCGCTTAGCATGTGAGAGGTAGCGGAATCGATACCCGCATTCTCCACCTGCCTTTAGATAGTCTGCTTGTCGTTTTCCCGATTGGTTGTTTTTGTTGTTGTTTGATTGATTGATTGATTGTAAAATGGGGGAATTAGCTCAAGTGGTAGAGCGCTCGCTTAGCATGTGAGAGGTAGCGGGATCGATGCCCACATTCTCCACCTGACTTCAGATAGTCTGCTTGGCATTTTCCCGCTTGGTTTAGTTGAGTAGTTGATTGGCTGTTTTTGTTGTTGTTTGATTGTTCGGAAAATGGGGGAATTAGCTGAAGTGGTAGAGCGCTTGCTTTGCATGTGACATGTAGTGGGATCGATGCCCGCATTCTCCACCTGACTTTAGATAGTCTGCTTTTTGTTTTCCCGCTTGGTTGTGTAGATTGGTTGTTTTTGTTGTTGTTTGATTGATTGTAAAATGGGGGAGTTAGTTCAAGTGGCAGAGCGCTCGCTTTGCATGTGAGAGGTAGCGGGATCGATACCCGCATTCTCCACCTGACTTTAGATAGTCTGCTTGTCGTTTTCCCATTTGGTTGAGTAGTTGATTGGTTGGTTTTGTTTTATTTAGATTGCTCATAAAATGGGGGAATTAGCTCAAGTGGTAGAGCACTTGCTTAGCATGTGACAGGGAGCTTGATCGATGCCCGCATTCTCCACCTGACTTTAGATAGTCTGCTTGTCGTTTTCCCGCTTGGTTGAGTAGTTGATTGGTTGTTTTTGTTTTTGTTAGATTGCTCACAAAATGGGGGAATTAGCTCAAGTGGTAGAGCGCTCCCTTAGCATGTGAGAGGTAGGTGGATCGATATCCGCATTCTCCACCTGACTTCAGATAATCTGCTTGGCATTTTCCCGCTTGGGTTAGTTGAGTAGTTGATTGGCTGTTTTTGTTGTTTGATTGCTCAGAAAATGGGGGAATTAGCTCAAGTGGTAGAGCGCTCGCTTTGCATGTGAGATGTAGCGGGGTCGATGCCCGCATTCTCCATCTGACTTTAGATAGTCTGCTTGTCGTTTTCCCGCTTGGTTGAGTAGTTGATTGGTTGTTTTTGTTGTTGTTTGATTGATCAAAAAATGGGGGAATTAGATCAAGTGGTCGAGCACTCGCTTAGCATGTTAGAGGTAGCAGGATCGTTGCCCGCATTCTCCACCTGACTTTAGATAGTCTGCTTGTCGTCTTCCCGGTTTTGTTGTTGTTGTTGTTTGATTGATTGATTGATTGATTGACTGTAAAATGAGGGAATTAGCTCAAGTGGTAAAGCGCTCGCTGAGAATGTGAGAGGTAGTGGGATCGATACCCGCATTCTCCACCTGATTTTAGATAGTCTGCTTGTTGTTTTCCCCGTTTGGTTGAGGAGATTGATTGTTTTTGTTGTTGTTTGATTGCTCATAAAACGGGGGAATTAGCTCAAGTGGTAGAGCGCTCGCTTCGCATGTGAGAGGTAGCGAGATCGATACCCGCATTCTCCACCTGACTTTAGATAGTCTGCTTTTTGTTTTCCCGCTTGGTAGTGTAGTTGATTGGTTGTTTTTTTTTTTTTTAGATTGCTCTTAAAATGGGGGAATTAGCTCAAGTGGTAGAGCGCTTGCTTTGCATGTTAGAGGTAGCAGGATCGTTGCCCACATTCTCCACCTGACTTTAGATAGTCTGCTTTTTGTTTTCCCGCTTGGTTGTGTAGTTGATTGGTTGTTTTTGTTTTTTTTAGATAGGTCATAAAATGGGGGAATTAGATCAAGTGGTCGAGCACTCGCTTAGCATGTTAGAGGTAGCAGGATCGTTGCCCGCATTCTCCACCTGACTTTAGATAGTCTGCTTGTCGTCTTCCCGCGAGTAGGTTTTTGGTTGGTTGGTTGTTGTTGTTGTTTGATTGGCTGCAAAATGGGGGAATTAGCTCAAGTGGTAGAGCGCTCGCTTTGCATGTGAGAGGTAGCGGGATCGATGGCCGCATTCTCCACCTGACTTCAGATAGTCTGTCGTTTTCCCGATTGGTTGTTTTTGTTGTTGTTTGATTGATTGATTTTATGTAAAACGGGGGAGTTAGCTCAAGTGGTAGAGTATTCGCTTTGCATGTGAGAGGTAGCGGGATCGATGCCCGCATTCTCCACCTGACTTCAGATAGTCTGCTTGGCGTTTTCCCGCTTGGTTGTTGTTTTTGTTGTTTTTCTTGTTGTTTGATTGATTGATTGATTGATTGATTGTAAAATGCGGGAATTAGCTCAAGTGGTAGAGCGCTCGCTTAGAATGTGACAGGGAGCTTGATCGATGCCCGCATTCTCCACCTGACTTTAGATAGTCTGCTTGTCGTTTTCCCTTGGTTGAGTAGTTGATTTCATGTTGTTGTTGTTGTTTGATTGATTGTAAAATGGGGGAATTAGCTCAAGTGGTAGAGCACTCGCTTAGCATGTGAGAGGTAGCGGGATCTATACCCGCATTCTCCACCCGATTTTAGATAGTCTGCTTGTTGTTTTCCCCGTTTGGTTGAGGAGATTGATTGTTTTTGTTGTTGTTTGATTGCTCATAAAACGGGGGAATTAGCTCAAGTGGTAGAGCGCTTGCTTAGCATGTGAGAGGTAGCGGGATCGATACCTGCATTCTCCACCTGACTTTATAAAGTATGCTTGTCGTTTTCCCGGTTAGTAGCTTGGTTGTTTTTGTTGTTGTTTGTTTGATAGATTGATAGTGAAATGGGGGAATTAGCTCAAGTGGTAGAGCGCTCGCTTAGCATGTGAGAGGTAGCGGGATCGATGCCCGCATTCTCCACCTGACTTCAGATAGTCTGCTTGGCATTTTCCCGCTTGGTTTAGTTGAGTAGTTGATTGGCTGTTTTTGTTGTTGTTTGATTGCTCGGAAAATGGGGGAATTAGCTCAAGTGGTAGAGCGCTTGCTGAGCATGTGAGAGGTAGCGGGATCGATGCCCGCATTCTCCACCTGACTTCAGATAGTCTGCTTGGCATTTTCCCGCTTGGTTTAGTTGAGTAGTTGATTGGCTGTTTTTCTTGTTGTTTGATTGCTCGGAAAATGGGGGAATTAGCTCAAGTGGTAGAGCGCTTGCTGAGCATGTGAGAGGTAGGTGGATCGATATCCGCATTCTCCACCTGACTTCAGATAGTCTGCTTGGCATTTTCCCGCTTGGTTTAGTTGAGTAGTTGATTGGCTGTTTTTGTTGTTGTTTGATTGCTCGGAAAATGGGGGAATTAGATCAAGTGGTCGAGCACTCGCTTAGCATGTGAGCGGTAGCGGGATCGATGCCCGCATTCTCCACTGGACTTTAGATAGTCTGCTTGTCGTTTTCCCGCTTGGTTGAGTAGTTGATTGGTTGTTTTTGTTGTTTGATTGATTGATTGATCATAAAATGGGGGAATTAGATCAAGTGGTCGAGCACTCGCTTAGCATTTGAGAGGTAGCGGGATCGATGCCCGCATTCTCCACTTGACTTTAGATAGTCTGCTTGTCGTTTTCCTGCTTGGGTTAGATTGGATGTTTTTGTTGTTGTTTGTTTGATTGATTGATTCCTTGTAAAACGGGGGAGTTAGCTCAAGTGGTAGAGTATTCGCTTTGCATGTGAGAGGTAGCGGGATCGATGCCGGCATTCTCCATCTGACTTTAGATAGTCTGCTTTTTGTTTTCCCTTGGTTGAGTAGTTGATTGGTTGTTTTTGTTTTTGTTAGATTGCTCATAAAATGGGGGAATTAGCTCATGGGGTAGAGCGCTCGCTTCGCATGTGAGAGGTAGTGAGATCGATACCCGCATTCTCCACCTGACTTTAGATAGTCTGCTTGTCGTTTTCACGATTGGTTGTTTTTGTTGTTGTTTGATTGATTGATTTTCTGTAAAACGGGGGAGTTAGCTCAAGTGGTAGAGTATTCGCTTTGCATGTGAGAGGTAGCGGGATCGATGCCCGCATTCTCCATCTGACTTTAGATAGTCTGCTTTTTTTCCCTTGGTTGAGTAGTTAATTGGTTATTTTTGTTTTTGTTAGATTGTTCATAAAATGGGGGAGTTAGCTCAAGTGGTAGAGCGCTCGCTTAGCATGTGAGAGGTAGCGAGATCGATACCCGCATTCTCCACCTGACTTTAGATAGTCTGCTTGTCGTTTTCCCGATTGGTTGTTTTTGTTGTTGTTTGATTGATTGATTTTATGTAAAACGGGGGAGTTAGCTCAAGTGGTAGAGCGCTCGCTTAGCATGTGAGAGGTAGCGAGATTGATACCCGCATTCTCCACCTGACTTCAGATAGTCTGCTTGGCATTTTCCTGCTTGGTTTAGTTGAGTAGTTGATTGGCTGTTTTTGTTGTTGTTTGATTGCTCGGAAAATGGGGGAATTAGCTCAAGTGGTAGAGCACTCGCTTTGCATGTGAGATGTAGCGGGATCGATACCCGCATTCTCCACCTGACTTTAGATAGTCTGCTTGTCGTCTTCCCGCTTGAGTAGGTTTTTGGTTGGTTGGTTGTTGTTGTTGTTTGATTGATTGATTGATTGATTGACTGTAAAATGGGGGAATTAGCTCAAGTGATAAAGCGCTCGCTGAGCATGTGAGAGGTAGTGGGATCGTTGCCCGCATTCTCCGCCTGACTTTAGATAGTCTGCTTTTTGTTTTCCCACTTGGTTGTGTAGTTGATTGGTTGTTTTTTTTTTTTTTTTTTTTTTTTTTTTTTTTGGCATTTTCCCGCTTGGGTTAGTTGAGTAGTTGATTGGCTGTTTTTGTTGTTTGATTGCTCATAAAATTTGGGAATTAGCTCAAGTGGTAGAGTGCTCGCTTTGCATGTGAGAGGTAGCGGGATCGATACCCGCATTCTCCACCTGACTTCAGATAGTCTGCTTGGCGTTTTCCCGCTTGGTTGTTTTTGTTGTTTTTCTTGTTATTTGATTAATTGATTGATTGTAAAATGGGGGAATTAGCTCAAGTGGTAGAGTCCTCGCTTAGCATGTGAGAGGTAGCGGAGTCGATACCCGCATTCTCCACCTGCCTTTAGATAGTCTGCTTGTCGTTTTCCCGATTGGTTGTTTTTCTTGTTGTTTGATTGATTGATTTTCTGTAAAACGGGGGAGTTAGCTCAAGTGGTAGAGTATTCGCTTTGCATGTGAGAGGTAGCGGGGTCGATGCCCGCATTCTCCACCTGACTTTAGATAGTCTGCTTTTTTTCCCTTGGTTGAGTAGTTGATTGGTTATTTTTGTTTTTGTTAGATTGCTCATAAAATGGGGGAATTAGCTCAAGTGGTAGAGCGCTCGCTTCGCATGTGAGAGGTAGCGAGATCGATACCCACATTCTCCACCTGACTTTAGATAGTCTGCTTTTTGTTTTCACGCTTGGTTGTGTAGTTGATTGGTTATTTTTGTTTTTGTTAGATTGCTCATAAAATGGGGGAGTTAGCTCAAGTGGTAGAGCGCTCCCTTAGCATGTGAGAGGTAGGTGGATCGATATCCGCATTCTCCACCTGACTTCAGATAGTCTGCTTGGCATTTTCCCGCTTGGGTTAGTTGAGTAGTTGATTGGCTGTTTTTGTTGTTTGATTGCTCAGAAAATGGGGGAATTAGCTCAAGTGGTAGAGCGCTCGCTTTGCATGTGAGATGTAGCGGGATCGATGCCTGCATTCTCCATCTGACTTTAGATAGTCTGCTTGTCGTTTTCCCGCTAGAGTAAGTTTTTGGTTGGTTGTTGTTGTTGTTTGATTGATTGATTGATTGATTGACTGTAAAATGAGGGAATTAGCTCAAGTGGTAAAGCGCTCGCTGAGGATGTGAGAGGTAGTGGGATCGATACCCGCATTCTCCACCTGATTTTAGATAGTCTGCTTGTTGTTTTCCCCGTTTGGTTGAGGAGATTGATTGTTTTTGTTGTTGTTTGATTGCTCATAAAATGGGGGAATTAGCTCAAGTGGTAGAGTGCTCGCTTAGCATGTGAGAGGTAGAGCGCTTGCTTAGCATGTGAGAGGTAGCGGGATCGATACCCGCATTCTCCACCTGACTTCAGATAGTCTGCTTGGCGTTTTCCCGCTTGGTTGAGTAGTTGTTGTTTTTCATTGTTTGATTGATTGATTGATTGTAAAACGGGGGAATTAGCTGAAGTGGTAGAGCGCTCGCTTAGCATGTGAGAGGGAGCTTGAGCGATGCCCGCATTCTCCACCTGCCTTTAGAAAGTCTTCTTGTCGTTTTCCCGTTGAGTAGATTGGTTGTTTTTGTTGTTTGATTGATTGATGGTTGAGTAGTTGATTGGTTGTTTTTGTTTTTGTTAGATTGCTCACAAAATGGGGGAATTAACTCAAGTGGTAGAACGGTCGATTTGCATGTGAGAGGTAGTGGGATCGATGCCTGCATTCTCCACCTGACTTTAGATAGTCTGCTTGGCATTTTCCCGCCTGGTTTAGTTGAGTAGTTGATTGGCTGTTTTTGTTGTTGTTTGATTGATCGGAAAATGGGGGAATTAGCTCAAGTGGTAGAGTGCTCGCTTTGCATGTGAGAGGTAGCGGGATCGATACCCGCATTCTCCACCTGACTTTAGATAGTCTGCTTGTCGTTTTCCCGTTTGGTTGAGTAGATTGGTTGTTTTTACGGTTGTTTGATTGACTGTAAAACGGGGGAATTAGCTCAAGTGGTAGAGCGCTCGCTTAGCATGTGAGAGGTAGCGGGATCAATACCTGCATTCTCCACCTGACTTTAGATAGTCTGCTTTTTGTTTTCCTGCTTGGTTGAGTTGTCACCCTGGAACCCACCTTTTCCTATTGTTGCAAAATCACGACCAAGTTTTACATAGTATTTGTTGTTTAAAAAATAGCCTCTGAAAACACATGTAACAGTGTGTTATATTTTTAAATGCCATTTCAAATGAATTTGACATTCCACCAAAAACGTATTGCTAGCCATTACACCCGCTAGTCAGAGGGTGAGCTGCACTATATTTGTTTATGGAGTAAACTCGTGACAAGACAAGAACACAAGTAAGTAACATTTCCTGTCGCTTACCATATATTCCGTATGAGAACTTGATACACCTATGAACTGTACACTAATAAAATAATTCTTTTTCTAGCTGTCCGGAACACACCTAAAATGGTTTCGCGACCCACCAGTTGAGAATCACTGTTCTTTAGAATGCAATGACAGTAGATGTCAAATTCTTACTTTATGAACATGTTGAAAAGTCTGAAATAAATGAATAGATCAACTGCAACAGTTTACATCTAAATTGCTCTGAGGATGTGTAGAAGAAGCAGGTGTCATATTGTTGACATTTTTGTCATTAAAATTGCTGAGAGTTTTGTGGGAAGGGGGAATTTTGATCACATGGTGCATTGCTTTCATGTGATAACAGACAATTAACACTTTTTGTTTTCATCTCTCACAGCAGCTCAAAGAAGAAGGAAGACGACAGGGGCAAAAGGGCAATTTTCCCTATCAAAGCTATTTATCTTTGTTTTTTCCATCTCATCTTTTTACGTGTGTCTTCTGTTGTCGCAGTTTCTGAACCTTTATGTAGATAGGTTCAGTCGGTCTGTCCATGCTGAAATATCTCACTTCCTATGATGCCAGTAGTGCCAGCGTTTGGTTTGTTTCCGACTTCTTTCCACCTCCCACTCAGTACAAAACTGCTTTCTTTCTACTAAGCCTTGTCTTGCTTCTCTACAGGGAGGATCATTTTAATGTTTTTTTTTTTTAAATAATTTGTTGGCTGTTTTCAGGTGTCCCTTCAATGAAGTGCAAAATATAAATTAGCTGTTCAAATTCAACAATGACTCAATCTATATGGTTATTTCAGCTGACATTATAGTTATTTTGAGAAGCAGAAATATCTATTTTAACTATTCAAAAGTTTCAAGTTTGTAGTGGTATTTCTGAAATGGAGAAATAATTACTTTAGAAAAGTGTCTTCTGTTTTCTTCATTTTAGGAGTGATGCAAAAATATCTAAACAGGTGGACACAACGACACCTCAAAGCATGGGACTCAGTGATGATGATGCATATTTAAAAAAAAAACTGTGTGCCCGTAGTCACATGCTCATGTAGTCAATCGTTCTCAAAACGGTGTTGTCATGACAACCAGACACCTGGGTATGTGGCCTTGTGAATAGAAAATTCAATTAATAGAAAAATGTTTATAATATAATTATAATACAAGGAATAGAGTAAGGGTGGCGTGGTGGTCGAGCAGTCAGCACATCCGTCTGCCTCCCAGTTCTGAGGTCACGGGTTCGAATCTGGACTCTGGCCTTCCTGTGTGTAGTTTGCATGTTCTCCCTTTGCTTGCATGAATTTTCTCTTGGTACTCTGGCTTCATCCACATTCCAAAAACATGCATTTTCTTCACATGTGGACTAAGGACTAAACTGAGCAAGTGCAGGGTAAATCAGGTGATTCCTAACTTATTCCCGATTGGAACAATTGCAAGTGTTACAATTGACCCATGTTACAACTCCCTATACCACACCTCTCAACCAGTCAGCTGGGAGAGTCTCCAGCTCACCCGTGACCCGAATGAGGGTAAGCAGTATACAAAATAGATTGATGGATGAAATAAAATTCTAAAAAGAATTATACAGATCACATTGATGCTCTATAATGGCAGTACACCACTTGTGTTGTGTTAAAGCAAGTCTTTGCGCTTACATAACTGTTTATGTGTGTGTAGTGCTTGTACAAACCGTTCTGCACAGAATATCCAATTCACAACTGTAAACTTATTCTGACATAGTGGTGTCACGATACCAACCTGTTCTTAAGATTATCGGTATTCATTTTTTAAATAATTAGATCAATGCCTCCATTATCATATATATTATATGACGAAAATGTGTTTGTATGTATACACAATTGTACATCTTTACAGTATATGTATGATATGCACAGTCATGAAAAAAAATATTACAACACCCTTGTTTCTTCCCTTTCTTGTTCATTATAATGCCTGGTACCACTAAAGGCATTTTACCTGAAGGATACAAACGCTTCATTTTATTATTAGATAGAAATTTGGTTATTATCAAGAAAATCATGGAAAATGGCTTGCGCTAGATATCAGCTCTTGTAGTACATTTAACTCTTTTGAGCTTTTTTTTTTGTTGTCATCATTATATTTGTCCAAACAAAGTTACCTATAGTTACACCTGGCATTAAAAATGAACGAGAAACTGAAGAAACAACAAGCGGTCTAATATATTATCCATGACTGTATTATTTCTATTTCTATATTTATACAGTACATACTTTACTCAGACTTAACACTGTGTATTTCAAGTTTTCAAGCTTTTTATTCAAGGTTTTAGTGTGCAGTATTCTTGCATATGACTGCATTTGATTTCTCCCAAGCGACACGTTGGACGACTGGTTAGAACATCTGCCTCACAGTTCTGAGGACCAGAGTTCAAATCCGGCCTCGCCAGTGTGAAGTTTGTATGTTCTCCCCATGCCTGCGTGCATTTTCTCCTCGTCTGCCGATTTTCCTCCCACATCCCCAAAAACATGCATTGTAGGTTAATTGAATACTCTAAATTGCCCAGAATGGTTGTTAGTTTGTATGTGCCCTGCGATTGGGTGGCGACCAGTTCAGGGTGTATCCCGACTCTCACCCAAAGTCACCTGATGTAGGCACGCCTGTGACCCTAGTGAGGATTTGTCACTGCAACCGGAGCCATGACACTCAAAAAGTGGACCTTTTTGCTCCACTTGGATAATAAGTGGTTTTCCTTTTGCCTTCGGGTTGATTTTCATTCTTCTCGGAGTGGTCTCAGATGACGAATGTAGCTTGTATGTGGGTGGGAGCGCTCCAAGCTGGGCTTCCGTGTGGCGCACACCCGTGCTATGTCGTCTCATGCTCTTGATATAATCGATCTCCTACTGGTAACGCTGACTCTCGAGTGCATCAATGCTGAGTTTCCCCAACAGCACAGGAGAATCCATTGCATATAACAGTGACTTTGCTCACATAGCCTCATGAGCTGCAGACTCTGCGGTTACATACCGGTGGCTAACGCTAACGCATGATAACTTGTCTACAGGAGGCAGGAGCAAGTTGGCAGTTTGAAGTCATTTCATTCTTCTGGCTCCCACACAGTCACGTGCGCACACAACTTGCCCGGCAGACAGGAAGTTATTGACTGACTGTCGGCTTTTGGGGTACTGGCCTTTAAGACACCATATGAATTGAGCGCTGTTGCAAAAGTTTTTTTTTTTTAACTACAGTTACTAAAAAAAAAAAAAAAAAAAAAAAAGAAAACTGAATTTTTTTATGTCAAAATAACTCGGTACGGTACTGGTATCGGTACTTGGTGCAACACTAGACTGACATTGATATTAATATAAACTGTACTTTTTTTGCTATAGCAATTCAATATCACATTCTCATGTAACATTTTGCCCTCATAATCTTCTTCATTGGCCAAGCATGTACACTTAAAAACACACAAGGATTATTTTTTTTTTACCTGTAGGTGGTGTCAATCTTGGACTAAAACAAAACAGCACTAAAATAAAACACCATCCATCCATCCATCCATTTTCTGAGCCGCTTCTCCTCACTTGGGTCGCGGGCCTGCTGGAGCCTATCCCAGCTATCATCGGGCAGGAGGCGGGGTACACCCTGAACTGGTTGCCAGCCAATCGCAGGGCACATACAAACTAACAACCATTCGCACTCACATTCACACCTACGGGCAATTTAGAGTGGTCAATTAACCTACCGTGCATGTTTTTGGGATGTGGGAGGAAACCGGAGTGCCCGGAAAAAAACCCACACAGGCAAGGGGAGAACATGCAAACTCCACACAGGCGGGGCCTGGGATTGAACCCCGTTCGTCAGAACTGTGAGGCAGACGCTCTAACCAGTCGTCAACCGTGCCGCATAGTAAAACACATTTATGATATAAACACAAATGTAAAAAGTACAGATATTCAAATTTGGTATTTTCAATGTTTTTTTTTTCATTTATTCTGATGATATATATTTTGAGAACCTCTTACAACCACAAAATTTTATTGCAGACACTGTCTCAAAGTCAAGAATTAATTTCCTTTATACCGTCCTCTGTGCTCTGAGGACGAGCAATGCAGAAACCTTAGAAGAGCCTCCAGTCTGTGGTTAAATGGCCGTGTACACATTACCGGCTTCTTCTGGTAACAACATATTAATCTCCATACAAACATGTGCATTACAAACTAATTGACTGGCTAACTGGTGGGTTGACAAACTATATATTTTGTCTGTGTTGTATTCCTTACAGAGGCAGTCAAACTGCATCAAGTGGAGTACAGAGAAACACAGAGCCAGTAAAAGAAGTCCATCAGAGCTGAGTGGAAAGGAGACTCATCAGTTTTGAACATCAGAAGCACTTAAGCATCTTATTTGTAAGTCAGTGTGCAGAGATAGCAGCCTGTGTGTGTTCGTGTATGCAGACAGCAATGAGAAAAGCAGTTTTAATCACCAATAAAGTTCCTGCTCACCCTGCTGATGGCATCAGAGAGGGCCAGTTTCAGCTCCTTCTTATGATCAGCCACATCAGCTGACTACTTTGCTCGCCATTGATCTCTTTATTACTAATTTACCTCAAATTCCCGAGTATATACAAAATACTGCATTCCCCCAGTAGTACATGTTTGAGCTCTTAAGCAGGTCCCCCAGCTTAAGAACGTGAGCAAACCACTTTTCATCAGTGGTTGCGTTTTACATGAAAACCAAGTTTACCCCAAGTTTAAGTTCAATATAATAATCATAGACACTTTAAATAAGTGTTTGAATGACAGTTTGCCATTTGGAGCAATGATCCACAGATCCAGCAAAAATATCATGTTATACTGTATGACCATAAAGGGAGACATGGTTGGAGCATGAACATGAAAGAGCACCTAACATTAAAGCACTTCTAATAAACGTTAAGCAGGGTATATGTTTATCAACAATATCATGGACAATTGTTGCTTGCGTGATACAGATTATATATTTTGAAGCAATCAATGAGATATTCATTCTAGTTTTACGTTTCTTGTTTCTCATTGAAATGTGTTTTGCAATAATTTAACATGCTTCTTTTGTACAAAGATTATGATCATAGGATAAACAGCAGATGGGATGATGAAGAGCCTTGTGGAAGTGACATGCATCATGCAAGCTTACACTGAATATTCTTCTACACGCCTGACAAATAATTCCCCACTGTGCTGTTTACACCTAACAAGTGTTACATTTGTAACTCTAATCACAGAAAAGCGTGAAACCACACCATTGTGTATGGCACTTTAATATATTATGGAATACTATCATTGTTATTCATTTCCAATCTCATTACTGCTATTCAGCATTTCAATACACAGCGAGGCTGGAGATGAGGTAATCAAAAAGACGACACATCACAGAAAGAAATAGCACTGCACTGCTTTCATTTCTGAGCTTCCCTGTCACACAATGGCATGTCTGTGGTGCATGAATAGTACAGCATAAATATTTTTTTAAAAAAAACAATACAAAACAAAACATATGATTCACATTCACACCAATGCAAACAGTGTGTAAGCACCTTTAGATTTCATGCATCTGAAATTACATTCGCCTAACATCTTTTTCTCTCTCCCGTAGGCAATGCAATTCGTTCAGTGAATGTTTCATCGTGTGTCTGCCGGAGATGCTATTGAGAAATTACAGTGGCGCCAATGAATCAGGAACCTCAGTGACAGTGGCCCAAGTGGAATCTAGAGATGTATTATTGTTATGTTTTCTTGGAGGAATCCTGAATTGAATTCTGATTCACTCGAATATGATTTTAAAGCAAGGCTGTACTATGCCATGATAGATGACACGCAGGTGACAGTCATGCTACACAGAGCATCGTACAAGATACACTTAGGGAAAAGTTGACCGTGTGTGGCACTAGTGGGCTGCATACAGATGAGATGTGAAGGGATGGGATCACTTGGACATACAGTACACACAGCAACAAATATAGTAATGGAGGGGTTCACTGAGACTGGGGTGTCAAACTCATTTCCCTAAATGTATAATGAGTTATACTATAAACAAGAAATAGGAAATGAAAAGGGAAAATTGTGACATTCAAATACCATTGTTTAGTTTATGATAAGAAGGGATAATATCTGTAAAACATGAAGAAAGTTTGCAATTTAGGAACAGTTTTTCTGCCAAATGAAACAAACAAATTTAGCAAGAAACATGAAGTTGATACACTTGTTTTAGTTGGTGACAAAAACATTATTTGGCAGGTGCGGATCTGGCCCCAGGGCCTTGAGTTTGAAATCTGTGCTTTACACTGCTTGGAAAATATATACATTTGCATCTTGAATGTTACAACCTAACATAAAATCTCTAGAGGACTAAAGGACTAAATGGATTTTCTAGATTATTGAAAGGCTCTTATGTGAAAATGGAGCTGTGCAATTATTACAGGATTGATGGCTGGTGAAAAAAAGGGAAATTCTTTCCCACTGAAGTCATTTCCCTAAACCTCCCAGTGGGCTTTTGTGCGATTATGCAATAAAATTACATATTTTATTTAACCCTCCTGTTGTATTAATTTCATCTTTATTGGGTAAAATCTTCCTGATCCAAAATGACCATCATATTGTTGCTGATAACACAAAAAACATCAGACATGGAAATGTAACATTACTAATTCTGTGTGTGAGGTGCTGTGGGACTTGTTGAAATACAACCCCAATTCCAATGACATTGTATCCATCCATCCATCCATCCATTTTCTGAGCCGCTTCTCCTCACTAGGGTCGCGGGCGTGCTGGAGCCTATCCCAGCTGTCATCGGGCAGGAGGCGGGGTACACCCTGAACTGGTTGCCAGCCAATCGCAGGGCACATAGAAACTAACAACCATTCACACTCACAGTCATGCCTACGGGCAATTTAGAGTCTCCAATTAATGCATGTTTTTGGGATGTGGGAGGAAACCGGAGTGCCCGGAGAAAACCCACGCAGGCACGGGGAGAACATGCAAACTCCACACAGGCGGGGACGGGGATTGAACCCCGCACCTCAGAACTGTGAGGCTGACGCTCTAACCAGTCGGCCACCGTGCCGACATTGTATTAAACATAAATAAAAACAGAATACAATTATTTGCAAATGATGTTCAACCAATATTTAATTGCATACACTACAAAGACAAGATATTTAATGTTCAAACTGGTAAACTTTATTGTTTTTTGCAAACAATCATTAACTTAGAATTTTATGGCTTTTTTTATGGATTTTTTTCAATGCTCCTGAGGCATCCAACTTTGTACTAGCGCAACACGCTGTAACCTGTTCACGCTAATTTCGAGTCCAGCCACACACGGTCCTATTTTCCTTTACATATGGCAATTTTTCTTACTTTTACCATTATTATTATTATTATTATTATTATTATTATTATTATTATTATTATTATTATTATTATTATTATTATTATTATTATTATTATTATTATTTTCTTTTTTGGCGGTACGGTAGCCGACTGGTTAGAGCGTGTGCCTCACAGTTCTGTGGACCGGGGTTCAATCCCCGGCCCCGCCTGTGTGGAGTTTGCATGTTCTCCCCGTGCCTGCGTGGGTTTTCTCCGGGCACTCCGGTTTCCTCCCACATCCCGAAAACATGCATTAATTGGAGACTCTAAATTGCCTGTAGGTGTGACTGTGAGTGCGAATGGTTGTTTGTTTGTATGTGGCCTGTGATTGGCTGGCAACCAGTTCAGGGTGTACCCCGCCTCCTGCCCGAAGATAGCTGGGATAGGCTCCAGCATGCCTGCGATCCTAGTGAGGATAAGTGATACAGAAAATTAATGGATGGATGGATGGATTATTTTCATATTAGTAAAATCCCTCTTCAATGTTTCCATGTAGGTTTCCCTTTTAGATTTAATTACATTTTATATAACTTCCTGCTGTGTTTTGTGTGTGTTTGAGTATAACCGAAAAACCGCTATAATCGAGAACTCGTATTTTATTAATGTAGCGAGCCTTTTTGTCACTTTTCCTAAAATTTACACATATAAAAAGAGACGTGGTTCCCCTTTACGAGACAAAGATAGTTTGATTGTAACGTTAAACATACGTCGAAGTTTTTCTTTTTTAATAAATCTGCAAAAATTTTAACAATTCCATTTTTTTCTGTCAATATGGGGTGCTACGTGTACATTAATAAGGGGGAAATATGAACTTAAATGATTTTAGCAAATGGCTGCAATATAACAAGGAGTGAAAATTTTAAGGGGGTCTGAATACTTTACTATATATATATATATATATATATATATATATATATATATAAAATATACTGTATATAATATAATAAAACATATGTATATAATATAATAAAACATATGTATATAATATAATAAAACATATGTATATATTAATATATATTAAGTTATTTCCAACACTCTTTTGCATTCGTTTCATAGCATGTGTGCATGTGCTTTGCTTAGCTTCCAGTCGTGTACAGTGCTGTATATGTAGAATTTTTTGTGTGTTGCGTTGTAAACGTAATCTGCCCAAAATAATTTTGGGGCCCTTTCAGAGAGCAGCATGTAGTGTATGAGCTGTCTTACACAGACAGGCAGGAGCAAAGAAAGGAGGTCTGCTGCGTCTCCATCAGCATCTCTGGTGAGTGTGATGTATTTTATTAAAAAGTTTGATGTTTTGTCATGTTATTAGATAAATATTGATTTTGAGCTGAGTAGTTAATACACTACAAAGCCTATAGAGTTTGACGAGTTAGAGCTGATGTATTGAAAGATAAAGGTTTTTTGCTTTAGTAATAATGGCATTGATCCTCAAATATGAGGAATGCTTTAATGCCACAGATAGCTATTACATGTGTAGTGTTTTTGTACATTATTTTTTGTGGTGTGATGGTGTTATTAAGAGGTGGATTAGGTCACAGAAGGCCCAGGTGCCAAACTCCCTAGCATGTCTTTTCCCCAATTATCTCTTTTTAATGCAAAGAATAAGAAAGATTTGTATTTCTTTTTAACTGCGGTGCATTTTTATTGTTGCTGTGTTGCGTGTTTCGGTTTGTCCCCATCAGCCTTCGCCACAATGCACACTTGCATGATTTGCCAGTTTATATGCCGTTGCCTTACCTGACACAACAACCCTCCCATTTTATATCAGAGCCTGGAACGGTACTACCTGGGTATTGGGGCACTGATTGGGAATGGAACCCACACCACCAGCATGAAAGGCAGCAGTATACAACTACACTGCCAGCACTGCATTATGAGCAATTTTGAAAGAAATACTGATGTTATTGTTGTAGTTTTCTTCAATAAAATCCTGATTATTATACAGTTGTAGAAGCTAGTATAATTATTGATCCAAAATGAATTGAACATTGTATTCAATGTGAATCACATTGACTATTAAGGAAAATAAACTAAAGGGCATATTCCTTATAATTTGAGACAGTGCATACTGTATGTGTGGGGGTGTACGTGTGTTGTAAATGTTGTCGCATGCAATAATAAGCGTATTCTGGTTCTACTTCAGATAAAGGAATTCTGCTGCCCACACTTGACCCACTGGATACAAGACTTTTTAGTCAGAGCTATTTGGGATGTACTACAATCAAAATATGGAATATTCATTCTGTTAAAAAGTGTATTAAGACATTTAAATATTCAAGAAGGTAATAACGCAACAGAGCTACTGCTAATGTTCATCGTTGTGTGCCGTGCTTGGATCTCACCTTTCTGCACAATTAAATATCAGCCAATGTTTATTTCAAGACATGACGATATAACAGGTAAATATTTTTGTTTAGCTTGTTGCACACATGCATTCATTAGTGTCTTTGTCTCTTCTAGGGATTAGTTTGCATTTCTTGTATTAATGAATGAAATAATAATGTCAAGGCTTTACAATTCATCATGAATTATGTTTGGCTAAATTAGTTATTTAAGCATAGTTAACCAAATACTAACCATTTTGTGTGATTGAATCCTAGTCTAGTTTTGGGAAATAGTCGAAGGGTCTTTCACAAAACAAAACATATCTCCGTTAAAATAATCCATCTAATAGAAACTATCCTTGTGAACCTATGCATGATGCCCCCCGTCTGTGTTACACTCACCTGTTGTTGCAATGTATTGTCTCTTCAGCACCAGGCCATCGTTTTCTGATGGAGAGATTCTTTTGCGCAACTTTACAGTGCACTTGTATTGATCAGTTTTTGCTACGCTTTCCCTGTCTGTGCAGGGTCACAGAAAGCTGTATCCTGTCCCAGCTGATACTGACCACCCCAAATTGCTCCAGCAGTAGGCTTTCAAAGGGAAAAGTAATTTTACTGGCTGTCATCAATATCAGCTTCAACAATGCCTTCTTTTATAAATTTCTAAATTAATACATGTTTTTGGAAATTTCAAAAACATCTGTAAACCCTCAAAATGCAGAAAAAAATGATGCGTTTAACTGTCTTAACTGTCCTCAAGTATGAGTCAGTCATCACAAACGAGTGTTGATTGTTGACTTTTTTCAGCGTGCACATTTACAAATGTATTTAAACATTGGCAGATCTATGTTTTGCATTTCCACAACTTTGTATACATTTGGAGGTATATTTATGCATGAATACTTAAACATAGTTGCTAACCTATTTATGCATTACAAATTTATAAACTCATTTGCAGATGTGTGTCTGCATTTGCACAGCTATGTATACTGTTGATGACATATTAATGTTTTTAAATACTGTGCATACATTTACATATTTGCCAACATAATCGCAAGCGAATTTTTTTTTTTTCACATTTACAATTATGATTCCAGTTTTGGAGCTAAAATATCTGCTACACAAATTTGCATTGGTCTATTCAAATTGTAACATGAAAATGCTGGGTCGCAGCCCCATTATAGGGTTCATGGAGTGCATGTCTTTGTCTGCTCCAGGACACCTTTGAACGTCAGTAGGTGTCTGGAAGCTTTGCTTGCCTTAAGGGGCTCGCATAATGTATGAGCAGGAGTCTCAGTGCCTGATCACCAGAAAGATGACATTGATGCTCAGGCTTGCCATTCGTCCTACCCAGGCTCCCTCTATTTTATTACATGACCAGATAGCATCTTTAATTCTACTTCCTTAAAAGAAAAAAAAAGGTTGATATACAGGTCCTTAAAGTTCCATTCATTATGATAATTAGCTGATAAGGCTTGCTGAGAGAAGATGGACAGAAAGGCTTTTAACAGTGAATAATATGGTATTCAAAATTATGGAGCTTTACGTATTAATCATCCGCATAATCACTCACACCGATCTGAAAAATAACATGAGACATCCATTGGGTTGCTTTGTGATGGCCCAAAGCAGAACATCCATCCATTTTCTGAGCCGCTTCTCCTCACTAGGGTCGCGGGCGTGCTGGAGCCTATCCCAGCTATCTTCGGGGAGGAGGCGGGGTACACCCTGAACCGGTTGCCAGCCAATCGCAGGGCACAGACAAACAAACAACCATTCGCACTCACAGTCATGACTAACAGGCAATTTAGAGTCTCCAATTAATGCATGTATTTGGGATGTGGGAGGAAAACCCACGCAGGCACGGGGAGAACATACAAACTCCACACAGGCGGGGACGGGGATTGAAGCCTGCACCTCAGAACTGTGAGGCTGACGCTCTAACCAGTCGGCCACCGTGCCGCCCCAAAGCAGAACAATACATCACAATTGAGTAGCTAATATATTTAGGTTTCTGTTTCAAACATTTTATTGTCTGTGACCACTTTAGATGCATCCATTGGCACAGCACCAAGAACAACATACGTAAATGTTAATGTCCGCTTGATTACAGATGACATCTTTGCCAGCTTCTTGGCAAGAGTTGTGCTGTTTTCATCATCTCAGTCATAATGCACTGTAAATCGATTTGACTCGAACAACATTAAAAAGACAACCGTCATATAACCAGTGCCCTAATTGGATTGGATTTTCTTTTCTTTTTTACTTTTTTTCCCAAATCTCTTTTCTTTGGTCTAAAGTTGGTTACAATGTGAAACAACAGTGAAGATAACCATTCGATTTTATGTTGGAGCCATGAAAGTGTAATTTAATACATTTTTATTGTTTTTAGAATCCGGTGTTAATTATTGGTAAGGCCTCATCCAGTAGAATTTACCTTTCAGGTTTCAAAGTAAAAGAAAAAAATTATCTTATTCTCCTGTTTTGCTTGTGTGCTGAGTCCCCCCCCCCACCACAAAAAATAAAAGAAAAAGAAAAACACTCATGGAAAATAAAGATAATCCCATACATTTTCAACCTCTTATGTCGCAAGTAACATTAAATACGGTGGTGTATATTAGATAGCTTCCTTGCATGTCAATAGTAAGCCATCTGCTCTGGCTCCTGTAGCGAGCAGGGACCCAGCAGAGAATTACACCCACCGGAGATCTGATTTAGATGAACAAAGTACATCCAGGATAGTCCAGAGGCCCAGCAATGGTCAAATCATCATGTGGCCATCCAACTGTGTCGGAAAAAAAGTCAACTTTAGAAACTGAGAGTAAAGCATTGCTATTTTTCTGCTCTGACCTGACTTTAACCCTTGAGCTGACCTAGTTATGACTTCCTGGAGAAAGAGGTATCATAAGCAATCTGTGGAAAATCAGGAGATACTGCAGTATATGCTGTAGGTGTTTCAGCAGTAAATACAGACAAAAACAATTAGGCAATTATCCTGGGCTGTTCATGATAATTTCGAGAAAACAGTCAGATGCAAATCCATCACACAAACACTACACAAAATTCTGTCCACAATGCCAGTGCACAGAAACACTCCTTTTGACTTTGTTCCCATCATTTATGCAAAAAACACACACAAAAACATGCAAATGAGAACAGACACACGCACACAAATGGAGTCTAGTTGGGTAAAATAAAATATAGTTCAGGTTTAAAAGAGTCTCCAGTGCAATCAGTTGGAAATCCAAGGCAAGATTCAATTAAATGCATTCCTGCAGAGGAAATGTTATCCACACAATATAAGCTTCTGTTCACATTCCATTATACTGTCACTGACAATGATTCACACTGAATCCCACTTTGGCTTTGATTTACCCTAAATAGTGAGTATGAATTATTGTTACATACATACTATATTATGTTATATATTATGTCTTAATTATGTAAGCAGTTGGGTCTCTCTGAGGAATTCGCTTGTTTTCAAGTGAAAACAATAGAAATAATCATCAACATTAAAAAAAACAACAAAAAAAACAATTCCATCGCAAATGATTAAAAGGTTTCTTCTTGCAATGAATTTATGAAGATTCCCATCAGTGTGATGTTTGTGGACAATTTTTTTTATCCACTATTGGGAAACCAGGCCCGAATGCAGCCCTATGGGAGGCATAAGCCAGTGCAAAATGTAGGCGGGTCCCAAGTCGGGATAAATGCAGAGGGTTTCGTCAGGAAAGGCATCCGGTTTAAAACTTTGTGAAACAAATATGACCGTTCATCCAAAGAATTCCATACCAGATTGGTCATGACCCGGGTTAACAACATCCGCCACCGGCACCGTAAACCTACAGGATGCCGGTGGCGATTCAGCTACTGTGGGTCGAAGACGAAGGAGAGGTGTAAAGCGGTTTCTTCAGCAGAAATAGAAGAGGAAAGCACAGAGCCTAAAACTGAATGTGGGGACTTTGAATGTTGGGACTATGTCTGGAAAAGCTCTCGAGTTGGTTGACATGATGATTAGGAAAAAGGTGGACACTTTCTTCCAGAAGAGGCAGGAATATGGGGTGACCTACAAGAGCGGAAGTAGAAGCACGCAGGTGGATTGCATCTTGTGCAGACGATGTCATCTGAAGGTTACTCACTGTAAGGTAGTACTAGGGGAGAGTGTGGCCAGACAGCATAGGATGGTGGTGTGTAAGATAACTCTGGTGGTGGGGAGGAAGATTACGAAGACAAAGGCAGAGTAGAGAACCATGGGGTGGAAGCTGAGAAAGGAAGAGTCTATATGTGCATGAATGAGAGGGGTGGAGAAGGAAGAGTGAGGCTCCAGGGAGAAGAGATAGCGAGGGTGGAGGACTTTAAATACTTGGGGTGAACCGTCCAGAGCAACGGTGAGTGTGGTAAGAAAGTGAAGAAACGGGTCCAAGCAGGTTGGAACGGGTGGAGGATGGTGTCAGGTGTGTTATGTGACAGAGGAGTCTCTGCTAGGATGAGGGGAAAAAGTTTATAAAAAGTGGTGAGGCCAGCAATGATGTACGGATTAGAGACAGTGGCACTGAAGAGACAACAGGAAGCAGAGCTGGAGGTGGCAGAAATGAAGATGTTGAAGTTCGCTCTAGGAGTTACCAGGTTGGATAAAATTAGAAAGAACCTCTTCAGAGGGACAGCCAAGGTTCGATGTTTTGGAGACGAAGTTAGAGAGAGCAGACTTCGATGGTTTGGACACGTCCAGAGGAGAAGTAGTGAGTATATTGGTAGAAGGATGATGAGGATGGAGCTGCCAGGCAAGAGAGCTAGAGGAAGACCAAAGAGAAGGTTGATGGATGTCGTGAGGGAAGACATGAGGGCATGGTAGGCATGTTCGAGAGGGGGATGCAGGAGATAGGCTTCCATGGAAAAGGATGACACGCTGTGCCGACCCCTAACGGGACAAGCCGAAAGGAAAAAAAGAAGAAGATCAGGCCCCATGCTGTGACATGCACTAGTGTTTTGCTCTAGGCCACACCCCGAGACCAAGACTTACTCGAGATCAGTCACAACACCGCAAAGGTTGCAATTATTTCAGGGACGGCGGGGGGGTTGTTAACAAATGAATTGAAGGTAGTTGTTGTTTTGCCAAGTGTTTCTGCTTGTTCTTATAAAGTTGAAGAATAGCAGATCTGTGTTGTGTCTTGACCAGTCTTGACAGAAAAGCCAGAGTCCAGCCAGTCTAAGACCAAGACAAGACTGAGAATTGAGGAAGTCGAGTCAGAGACAAGACCAAGACCTTCAAAATGTGGTCTTGAGTGTCACTTATGAATCTCTGACAAAAAGGTGTTTAAAACCTGAAGAAGAATCTTAGAGAAGGTGGATGTAAAAAAAACAAAAAACGAATGCAGTGCTTGACAAATTTATTAGACCACCACCCAATATAACATTTTAGGTTTATGGTTCTTTGTTGGTCCTGCGATTGGCTGGCAACCAGTTCAGGGTGTACCCCGCCTCCTGCCCGATGATAGCTGGGATAGGCTCCAGCACGCTCGAAACCCTAGTGAGGAGAAGCGGCTCAGAAAATGGATGGATGGTTCTTAGTTGCCCTAAATTAACAGCATTATTACCGAAAACATTTTAATGTTTCTGTAATGGTTAATAAAACACTATGTAGAAGCTTTTTAAACAAAACATGTTAATGCTTTAATATAATTAGTAGTTATCCATGAATGTTCAAATTTAAAAAATGTTTCAATAAAAACTGTAAATAAAATATGATAATTTCTTCATCGTGATGTCGAATTATAGCTACTGCATTCTTCAAAAGAAAAAAAATGTTTTTGTCATGGTCCATGTTTTAGTTTAGATTTCAATATATTTAGTTTTGTTTCATGTTGTCTTGTGGTTCACTCAACATGTTCACTGATGGATGATGTGCTTTTGTTGTCACGTATTGTAACCTAGGAAAGGTGGGGAGATTTAAAAATAAAATAAAAGAAAAATAATTAATCTCAGTTATCACCGATCTCTCTCTCTCTCTCTCTCTCTCTCTCTCACTCTCTCTCTCTCTCTCTCTCTCTCTCGCTCTCAGAGAGCTGTCAAACACCGGCTTCGGTCATGACTCATGCACATCCGTGCTGTGCCTCGAGCTCATCAACAGCACGTGTGCATCCCCACTACATCTACTCAGGCTCCCGCCGGAGATTTGTCTGCATTACACCGCCATGGACAGCGTCGCTGGCACCAGAACCCGCAATTTGTGCTCAGCCACCTCTTATTGATACTGTCCTCTGATTAGTGTAAAGTGTCTTTGATTGTCTTGAAAAGGGCTATTCAAAAACATTGCAGCTGTAATAATTGCATTCGAGACAAAGAGGGGCTATTATGTTAGGTACATATTAGGGATGTAAAAATATTTATGATTTCATGAAATTGCAAACTTAAAAGTGACTCGAGATTATTGTGGGCTTGTTTTGGTATAAAATAATGAGCCGTTGTGCTTAATATTTTGTTTTGAGCTGGCTATACAAAGCCACAGTGCTTAGCCAGGTTGCTACAGAAAACAAACAAAATTAAACAAATAAGTTAATGCTCTGTATTAAATATAATATTATGTAAATAAGGAAAAACGGGGCCATCTATTGGGGCAATTGCTCCACGTTAATTCAACAAATGAATCACTGCTCTGTGTAAAAAGTAGAAAGAAAGAAACACTGTCCACTGGTTTCCAATACTATCCATGTTGAAAAGTTGTTGTTGTTGTGACAATCATATATTTAACTCGGGTGCTGTCCATTTCTTCTGATCATCCTTGAGATGGTTCTACACCTTCATTGGAGTCCCGCTGTGTTTGATTATACTGATTGGACTTGATTAAGAAAGCCACACACCTGTCTATACGAGACCTTACAGCTCACAGTGCATGTCAGAGTAAAAGAATCATGAGGTCAAAGGAACTGCCTGAAGAGCTCAGAGACAGAATTGTGGCAAGGCACAGATCTGGCCATGGTTACAAAAACAATTCTGCTGCACTTAAGGTTCCTAAGAGCAGAGTGGCCTCCATAATCTTTAAATGGAAGACGTTTGGGACAACCAGAACCCTTCCTAGAGCTGGTCATCCAGTCAAACTGAGCAATCGGTGGAGAAGAGCCTTGGTGAGAGAAGTAAAGAAGAACCCAAAGATCACTGTGGCTGAGCTCCAGAAATGCAGTTGGGAGATGAGAGAAAGTTCTAGAAATTCAACCATCACTGCAGGCCTCCACCAGTCGGGCTTTTATGGCAAAGTGGCCTGACCGAAGCCTCTCCTCAGTGCAAGACACATGAAAGCTTGCATGGAGTTTGCTAAAAAAAAAACACCTGAAGGACTCCAAGATGGTGATAAATAAGATTATTTGGTCTGAGGAGACCAAGATATAACTTTTTGGCCTTAATTCTAAGCGGTATGTGTGGAGAAAACCAGGCACTGCTCATCACGTGTTCAATACAGTCCCAACAGTGAAGCACGAGTGGTGGCAGCATCATGCTGTGGGGGTGTTTTTCAGTTGCAGGGACAGGATGATTGGTTTGCAATCGAAGGAAAGATGAATGCGGCCAAGTACAGGGATATCCTGGACAAAAACCTCCAGAGTGCTCAGGACCTCAGAATGGGCCGAAGGTTCACCTTCCAACAAGACAATGACCCTAAGCACACAGCTAAAATAACGAAGGAGTGGCTTCAGAACAACTCCGTGACTGTTCTTGAAGGGCCCAGCTAGTGCCCTGACTTAAACCCAATTGAGCATCTCTGGAGAGACCTGAAAATGGCTGTCCACCAACGTTCACCATCCAACCTGACAGAGGATCCCCAAATCCAGGTGTGAAAAACCTATTGCGTCATTCCCAAAAAGACTCATGTCTGTATTAGCTCAAAAGGGTGCTTCTACTAAATACTGAGCAAAGGGTCTGAATACTTATGGCTGTATGATATTTCAGTTTTTCTTTTTTATTAAATCTGCAAAAATTTCAAAAATTCTGTTTTTTTTCTGTCAATATGGGGTGCTGTGTCTACATTAACGAGTAAAAAAATTAACTTAAATGATTTTAACAAATGGCTGCAATATAACAATGAGTGAACATTTTAAGGGCGTCTGAATACTTTCCGTACCCACTGTAAATATCCAAAAATAGGAAAACCAACATTTTTCCCTATTAATCTTTCATCCAAATCACTACTCTTTCGCAATGGGTGAAAATTAATTAATTCAGACATGAAAGTTTCAAAGGTGGTGGTTGTCAGAATACTGCTCAGGAACCATAGAGCCGTAGAACCAAGGAGTGTCATTCTTAATAAAATTCCTCGTGTTTGTGCAAGCTAGCTTGTTATATATTCACAATGAAGTATGTAATTTAAATAAAGTCAGCTGTCGTCATGTTGTGAACAATGAATAACCAATGTTTAAAAAATAGGTAATTCAGGGCTAATATCAAAGTTCTGTGTAAATCATAATTTTTTTTTAAAATAAAACACTCGTGACTGTTTAATCCATCCATCCATTTTCTGAGCCGCTTATCCTCACAAGGGTCACGAGAGTCCTGGAGCCAATCCCAGCTATCATCGGGCAGGAGGCGGGGTACACCCTAAACTGGTTGCCAGCCAATCGCAGGGCACACACAAACAAACAACCATTCGCACTCACATTCACACCTACGGGCAATTTAAAGACTTCAATTAACCTACCATGCATGATTTTGGGATGTGGGAGGAAACCGGAATGCCCGGAGAAAACCCACGCAAGCACGGGGAGAACATGCAAACTCCACACAAGCAGAACCGGGGATTGAACCCCGGTCCTCAGAACTGTGAGGCAGATGTTCTAATCAGTCGTCCACCGTGCCGCCTGACTGTTTAATATGGAATTAATTTTTTTGCGCTTTATTTACATATTGTAAAAGCAGTGATAGTCATCAAATGTGTCCTATTATGACTAAAAGCAATTAAAAGGTACCATCTGGCTGTTGTGGATGCTCAATGGACACTTCATTAGGTACACCTGCACTCCTAAAGGATTGGTGGACAACATCAGGTGCATCGGCCCACCATGTAATTCTAAAAACCAATTAAAAAAACACTTGAACAAGAAACTATACATTCATCCATCCACTGTACCGCTTATCCTCACCAGGGTCATGAGTATATGGTGGAGCCTATCCCCGCTGATTTAGGTGAGAGGCGGAGTACACCCTGAACTGGTCATCGGCCAATCGCAGGGGACATATTGCCCAACGACCATTCACAATCACATTCACATCTAAGGACAATTTTCAGAACATGCAAACTCCACACAACAGTGAACTAATAGGCACGTTTGGAACCATAATGGGTGCAAGTGGGAAGAATTCTTCTTTGCTGCGTCCAACAGCTTAGGCCTGATGTTTAAATTGAGTTTGGGAAGGAGACTCATGAGTATGTCAGCGTGATAACCGGGAATCTGCAGAGCTTCACTGTTTGTTGAATGCGAATGCATGTTTAGGAAGATGTGCATGAATACTTAACTTCCTAAGATTTCTTTGTTGTCTTAAACTTAAGATTGCACTGCATTTTTCATTGGCAGCCCAAATCAGTGTTTGTCCTAAACAAATAGATTTGGTCAGAAAAAACATCTGTCCATAAAAATCTATGCCAAAACATTAATCCTGATTATGGACGAGAAGGAGCTAGGAAGATAAACCATTTTAAAATGACCATTCAGAAAGTAAAAATGTAAAAAAAAAAAAATAATAAAAATACAAAAAATAAGAAAACCTATTTATAAAGTGAGGGTGACAATTTGAACCTGGAATAAATAATTTCTTTTTTCATAACTATTTTGAATTGAATTTATTTAATTTTTTTCCAAAATCTGTCGAAAAAACAGGTTGCCCAATAAACCAGAATTGATTGTCTTCACCTTGAAAGCTTCCTCCATATGTGAACATGTAACACATGACCTCAAGAACTCGGATGCACATGTTGCACAGATAAGTGTTTCCCAACGTTCATTGAACTAAAGCGGATCCTGTATTTTACATTTTACATTGCACGGCACACCACCAAACAAATATACCACAAACATTTTTTATCTCATCTCAATTGACTCACAGATTTACTTCATTTGAACTCTGGGTCTATTTAGTTGAACACAAACAAAGCTGATGCGACATATTTGCAGCAATGGAAAGCAGATCTTCAAAAGCTCCAAGACCCTCTCTTTTTTTTAGTTTTTATGGCAGTCATCATGCTTGAAGAGCACAGCTCACATAAATAGGTTGTGGAAAATGTCGGATACTTGGGGGATTTCTTTATGAGTGCCAGGGCCAAGCATCTCATTTACGATGATTTCACAGACGGGTGGTATTATTGTCTTGCAACGATGAGTGACTGTTTGGATTTGGCGATGCGTTTAGCAACCTGATAGCTAACTTTGAGACCTCTCTCATTTCCCTTGGTGGTTTTCCTCAATAGATGCTTGTTTCCCAGTCTGCTCACACAGTTGAACAAAATATTCTCTGTGGTTTTGAAATGAGCGGTGTTTTGTTTGGAGATGGCGTTTAAGTCTGCTTGAAACAAGGCACTGTTAGACAACTTTTGTATTTCATACCAAGCATTACGAAGTCAGCTTACTTGGGTCACTAGTAAAGTAAGGCCAACCAAAATAATGTCAATCATAAGTATAAGATGATATTCATTGTATTGAGCTCACCATTTTGGCTTTCTTCTAACCAGAATTTATATGAAGACCTTCACCTGGGTCAGAATTTTCTCCAGGACCTAGTTGAGCTTGAGTTATTTTAAAGTACTTTTCCATCTCAATCACTGCTGTCTCACTCAAATCATGTCATTGTCTTATTCTGTTGTGTAAATGGCAACATGTGGATACAGAGGTTAAATGCACCTTCTGATATTAGTGGAAGAGCATTTTATTGTTTTGTCTGTCCTTATTCATTGCCGGGACAGAGGAACAAAGATACACTATTTGTAGTAAATAATAATTTTCGGACCGATCAAGTGAATCACATCTGATCATCTTCCACAGTGGTAGGGAATCACTAAATGGCATAGAAAAAGAACAGAAGACAGATGAAAATGTGGAAAAAGTGTTATCTTGGTATCAGCGAACTACTCCCATGTATCTTTCTAATTGCCAATTAGAAACGGAAAAGAACAAGAACAGAACCCATCAAGCATAAATGCTGCTTAGATCTGATCGTCATTAAGGATGTTAATACTATAAATAGAATATTGTGACGGTTATCCAGACTTACGTCTTCTGAGCTGTTGATTGCTTGTCTCTGTTTGACGTCAGATTAATAGAATGAACTTGATTTAAAAAACAAAATTGGCATACTATTATGTCAAATCATGTAACACATCAAACCAAATTGTGCAATGTCAAGCTAACCGGAGCTTCGAAACATTCAAAAGGACAAAGATATTTAAACTTGTGCAAAACAAATGCGAGTATATCAGGGCAATAGGTGTAATTTGTCACGGAGAACGTATTGCACAAACCAGACAAGATGATTTCCTTCTTGTCATTTGAAAGAAATGACGCAATTTAGCAACCATTGCATAATGAGGGACTTTATCCCCAAAATAACTCACCACCAGCCACATAAGCTACACCAGCTCATGGAATTTAATATACAAGCTCTCTGTTTCTGGTGTGGAGTATAAGATTGTAAATTATTAATATTATGCTGTCTCTTCTTATGCTTAATCATCTTTTAACTCCAAATACTGAACATGCAGGCCTCTACACAAGCTATAATTGAGAAGTCAGTCTACTGTGTCTTGCTGACGTGGTGACGTGTGGAAATTCTAGAATGACCAAAACAACTGTAAGCAGAAAGTAGAGGACTAGACGCCAGTTAGTCTCACTTAAGTTGCTTACAGGTGTAGTGAAGGCCTAATTTGGTACAAGCTTGATTACACCTATATGTTTTATGATTGTCTGCTGGTAACCTCCAGCATGGCCTGAGTTAGAAAAGCCAATGGCGCTACCAGGAGGGGAAAAGATGAAAGTCATAACGACCTCATAAACCTGACTGAAACAGAGGCACCATTAAAACCTAAACACTTAGTACAACTAACTGCGAAACACTTCGTACATAGTTATATTGCATGACCTAACGAACAATACTATCCATCCATCCATCCATCCATCCATCCATTTTCTTTACCGCTTATCCTCACAGGGGTCGCGGGCTGCTGGAGCCTATCCCAGCTAACTTCGGACGGGAGGCGGGCGGTACACCATGAACCGGTCGCCAGTCAATCGCAGGGCACATAGACACAAACAACCATTCCCACTCACATTCACACTTACTGGGAATTTAGAGTCTTCAATCAACCTACCACGCATGTTTTTGGGATGTGGGAGGAAACCAGAGTGTCCGGAGAAAACCCACACAGGCAAGGGGAGAACATGCAAACTCCACACAGACGGGACCA